>NW_025543514.1:61409-85292 GCF_000004555.2 Caenorhabditis briggsae | reverse complement strand
CTTCTGAAGCATAATCGCTAGTATGATGAGACATCTGATTTAATGGAACAATCCAAAAGGTCTACCTAACACTGGACTCACTGCCCAGGTCCGACTGCTGACGCCTCAAAGACCAACAACTTATGCCACATATCCCTGCTGCAAACTCCTCAACGAAGCAAAGGATGGTTATCTCTCTTATCTCCTATGAACAGAACCCCTGACACTGGATCTCAAGCTGGACAACCGCAATTGCAGATGCCACGAAGACCCCAATCAGAGCATTTCAACTTTCAACTTCCGACCAAATTCTAACCATGGTCCACTATAAAGCCGACTGTGGACAAGTTCTGGCCAGCACCTGGCCAATATAGAACATCTTCAAAAATTCTTATTAGTCTATCACATTGAAACCAAAGTACCAACAAAATACCAACAACAAACGAGATCACAAAAATCAAAGTGAAAGGAAAGGGAATCTCTGTACAGAATATCAACTATTATTTTTTTCATGCCGTCATTCCTTGACACCTGCAAGGTGTCTGATAGCATCTGCACATTAGTGTCAATGGAAGGGCCATAGACACTACGGACCATTGATTACATACTCGTGTGGCTGGCGGTTCAAAAGGCTTGCTTGAATCGAAATTGGGTTGTTGCATTAGTGGAATTTGAAGTGGTAGTTGAGGCGGGAGTTGAGGTGGAGAGGAAGACTGAAAATTTCAGGTTAAATCGATTGATACAGTAACCTGACCTACTTTCTCCGTTGGTGGGGTGGACTCTTTCTTTGCCGCCAGCTCCACCTGTGGTACCAACAGTGGAGGGGCTGGGATTGGTGTCGTTGACTTCTCATTTGGCTTCAGAATCACTGATGGTGCAGGAGGGATCATTTTCATGTTGGCTCCATTCTGATTCATCAAATGAAAGAATGGATTTTGTTGCTTCCTAGTTACCCCATTTTCTCTCAACAAGACATATGGATGGCGAAGATACTCATGAAGTACTTCATCAGTTACTGATCCTCCATGTGCTGCTGAAATGTAAGTAAGAAGCTTCCGTTGCTGCTCCTGAAGATTCAGCATCATTTCTTCAGCGGCGTTCTGAGTCATTTGGGGCACTGGATTGAATGGAAATGGCAATGGAAGAGAGGGTAGTGGAGGTGGAGAAGAATTGTCTTTTTTCTTCTTTAGAATCGACTTCTGTAGAGCAGGTGGGATACTATTAATCGCTGGCAATGCTGGAGGTGGTGGTGGTAGAGATGATTGAGGGAGCGATGGCGACTTCTTGGGTTCTGGAATTTTGGGTGCTTCTGGAGCAACAATTTTTATTCCTGGTGGCGGCTGCATCATTCCTATTGGTGGAACTGTTTGTGCAGAAATTCCTATGAGTTTAGACATGCTTTGAAGCATTTCCTGATCCTTCTGAATGCATTTCTTCATATCTTGATGGTCCAATGATTTTTGCTCTGGATGACGTGATGGTGAGCCGTTTTCAGATGGAATCGGTTTTTTGATGAGTGCCTCTTGCTTTTGATGGTATTGCTGAAAATGAAGTAAGTTGATTACCGCAATCCGTTTTGATTTTCGGTCATTTTGATCATTTTCAGGAGTCTGGAGCTCGGATGTCAAGTCTCCGATCACTTTGAAACTTGTAATTTTACCTGTTTTTGCACGTTTTCAGTAAAAAAACAGGTTGAAGGGGTGCTTTCTAGAAAACGGCAAAAATAGGATTTTTTTTAATTCTGAGAATGCAAAGTTTTCATTCTAGGTCTGACATTCTCCAAATTTTCAAAGAGATCGGACATTTGCAAGCCAAACTCCAGGAAATCCTGAAAATGGCCACATCTACTGAAAACACACATTTTTGTATATCTTGTTGAGCGGTACTGTATCTCGGTTTCTGGAACAGATATCAAAAAGTGATCAATTGCCGAAACGTTTTTGATATGATAGTAAACATTTTGTCAGTTGACTCCCAATTGGTATCTTCTACAGTAATCGAGATTAATGTATATCATTCTCTAATCAATTCATTTGCTCCTACACTCTCTTTCTCCTAATATCATCACCCTGCTGATGACTGATTTGTTTCACCATCTGGCACATTGCCAACATTGATAAGAACCCTAACAACGCAACATTATTATTTTCCATTTCTTCCAAAAATGTGTGTGTGCCGGGCCCCTTCTGATATGATTACTGATAACGAGTTTCCATGACAAGCAAAATCATAACGAAGAAATTTGAGTGTGAACTAAATGCTGACTTTTTTTGCGAAATTTCTTTTTTGTATTACCTGGTGATAATATTTTATGAATGTCATGACTTTTCCAACAACCTGATAAGAAGAGTTGGAATCATAAGGTAAATATTTCCGGGATTAAAAAAGACGTTGTTGAGTTCTTATTTACCTTCAACCATTGCAATCTGGACATGAGATCCTCAATAAATGGAAGACGTTGGATAGGGTCCGTTACATTCAAGGCGTTTAGAACATGAACAATTAAGATATCTGCGAAATTCGAAGTTGGATCTGCAAGATCCGAAATGAAAATGATTATAAATTCAAAGGACCCTGAACTTACCTGGAATAGTAGCTTGAATTTTCGGCGGTGGCGCATGAGGCTCAAAACTAGCCGACATCGACATCACCCTCTTTCGTGTAGCTATATCCATTCGAATCTTCTGAAATCTACAAGGTTAGTACCTTGGGAAACTCCAAAATCGAGGCTACAAGGAAACAAAAAAATATAGAATCAAGTATAAAAAACCGTATGACTGTGTGGAATGTAAAATGTACAGTTGTTTGAAGGACTGGTGATGTTGATTGACTGATTTGGATTGGGGTATTTGGGGTATGATAAGACACTATCAGTGCTGCTATCAGTGGTGTACACTATGCTCTAAAAACCTGAACATAAAAGAGATAAGAGTCGACAGTTTGGAAAGACTCTAACTGTTAATACAGGCACAACTATGATTGCATTATCGGGTTTCGAAAGCAAAATTTTGGATGGGGGTAATAAGGACGAAAGACTGAACAGCTAGAGATTAGATTCTCCATGTTGACGTACATGTTGCAGTTTGTTGCAACGTGGCAAGAATACAGAAGTTGGGTGGAAAAATGAATTAGAGATAAGGAAGAAATGCATGGCGAATGTGTTATCGGAAATCGGGAAAGGCACGAAATGTCATGGAAAACAAATTTTATTACAGAATTTCCTGTTCATGATGTTAAAGGCGTGAAGGGCAAAGGGTGTGCGAAGCACAATCTGCGAGTATTATGAAATATTGATAACTTAAATTCTTTAAAAGTCTTGGGACAGAGACAAGAGAAGGGCCCCACACTATCAAGTTTGGGCCAATTTATCTCGTTTCCTGTAAAAGATATGAAAAAGTTGTCAACTGATGAATTGTTTATCATGTCATCAGAAATGTTTTGTCAGTTGGCACATTTTTGATACCTATGATAGGAATTGCGAGAATTGACCTAAGCTTGACAGTGTGGAGGCCCTTTTATTTTACGGTATTTGGGAAATGCTAAAACGCTGTTTCGGGACGAACAAGGTACAATACATTTCTTAACTTTTTATGTTTCAAATTTGAAATCACTTTTTTAGTCATCCAGATATTCTCCGCACTCCCAGTTTTCCGCTTTTGTTATCAACTCACACCCATATTTTTTGTTTTTTGATTTCTTAGAAACCTTTAAAGTATGAGTAATTAAAAAACTTCAAAGTTGGGTGAGAAAATATGAGATTAACTTTTTGATAAGCTTCTCAAAAAATGACGAAACTTCGGCACTTTTATCACGAACCGGAAACGAAGACGGTCTGACAAAAAAAGACCCCCACAATGTCAAGTTTGAGCTCAATTATCTAGATTCCTATGCAAGATATCGAAAATATGTCAACTGATAAATTGTTAAAAATATTATAAGAAACAATTTATCAGTTGAGCATTTTTTCATATCTTTGACAGGGAACGAGATATAAAACCTCAAAGTTTATTGTCAGGGGATAATTTGAGAACTGTGAGAAAAGGAAGAACTACAGGCAAAGAGTGCAATATTCAAAACAAAAAATATTTTCAAAGCCTCCACAATTTCTCTCTTATCTTTCGTAAACTTGAACAACCAAGTTTCGATCCCTTCTAATCAAACCAAATAGTCTTATCACTAAAAGTTTTGTTTTCCTTCTAACAGCTGGCTCGTTTAAACATGTGATCATGATCAAAGGGCGGTACAATTAGGCTACAGTAATTTGAATGTTTTTCATAGTGCAAGAACTGCAACAAAACTAAAATCATTGTTGAAATAAATAAATGAAGTTGACTATTTTTCTCTGCCTGCCCGTAGATTCTGAAGACGAGAAATAAAAATACGAGGGGCGGAGCGACGAATTGTAAAATAGATAGGTTCGATCGCGCCGAAGGCTCACCAGCCAGCTGTTTTTGAAGCTCCGGAAGCGCGGCAAACAGAGTGGTATTAAGAAAACAAACTAATTTTGGAGGGTTTTTAGAAGCCGTTTCGGGTTAGTCTGTGCAATTGAGATGAAGGAAGAGGATGGAAAATATAGAGAGAGCAACCGTCGATAAAAAATGTATGAGGGCCGCTCGCTACTAGAAGCAGAATTGATACATAAAATATGAGCTTGTGCGCATTTAGAATGAATCGAATTTCGTTTTTTTTTTCTGGAGTAGCCGATCTCTTATTTTCATATTTCAGAATTTTTGTTTTGTTTTGGTGGAAAAGTTCGACATTTTTGTAGACTCCCTCTGAGGTCCTGCTAGTGTTCAGCCTATATATTTTTAGGTCGGCCAGGTTTTTGATGCTAAAACATTTTTCTGGGTACATACATTTATCATGAGCACACCAGAATATTTGATGAGCAATGGATGGAAAAACAAGGGAAGAGACCAAAAAAAGGAAAAAAAATTTCATATAACTCTCAAAAGCTGTCTTTGTACTGCAAAACCTGTAATAGAAGGGCTCCCAAGTTTGAGCTCAATTATTTCAATTTATATGCAAGATATCAAGAATGTGTGAACTAAAAAACGCAGCTGATATTATGAAAAACAATTTATCAGTTGACAACTTTTTTATATATCTTACAGGAACCGATGGCTCAAAGTTAAAAGTAAGGAGTGGCGTTCTATCACTGTTTACGGTATTTAAAGGTGCAAACTCAAAAAATCTGAATTCAAAACTTCGACTCGATCAGAAGATCAAACCAGAAATATTTTTTGCAGGTCCAAAACTCATTCTACCGTGCATTGTCGTCAGTAAACATGCTCATCATCCGTTTCCTGGAATCAACAACGTTTCGGTATCAGCCACCATCCACCATTCGTTGCCCTCCAGTGGTTCCTGACGTTATCTTTTTTTTTTCAGATAAAAAACAAAACTGGTGATTAGCAGGAATATTAATGTTAAGTGCGGAATACCTGAAAAAAGGTAATTGATATAGAAAATACTAAAAGTTCCAGAAATTCCCCGAAACAAACGCTAAACGCAATGATACACAGCAGCCCACCGAATCCGGCAACTTTAAGCTGAATTATCTCAGTTCCTGTGAAAGATATGAAACATTCGTCAATAGGCAAAATATAGGTGATATTGTGATAAGTAATTTATCAATTGACAAATTTTTGATATCTTTACCATGAATCGAGATAATTGAGCTCAAAGTTGAATGCGCTTGAGCGTTAAGCGAACCATGTCCATTTTGCTTTCCCTACATGTGCCTTTAAGGTTGTTGACAGGAGCGTTGAATGCAGGTTTTTGAAAATCGGGAATCACCTACATCTACACCTAACTTTAAACATTTGGCAAGCTCTTCGAGACCTGCTACAAAATTTTTCGTATATTGAAATTTCATATAACTCTCAGATCAATTAATTCAACTACTGGAAGTTCCCATAAAAATTTTTGTGAGAAACTCTTGATGTAAAGAATCAAACAACTTATTTTTATCTTCAGACATGGAAGTTCTCTATCTAACCTATGGTGTTCCATCTATTATTTTGACACTGTTCTTCTTGATATTCTTAAATAGAAGCGAGTTCAAATACTCATTCTACCGTATCGTTCAATGCGACCTAATTGTCAATGTCTTTTGCTTCTCTGAATGGTTGGTTTTCTCGCTTCTGCAAATGGACGCTCACTGCTCCAATGATGCTCATTGTCTACGAAAATTTCTACTTTGCATTTCATTTGAACCAATTCAGCATCAACTTTTTCTATAACTTACAATCAGTAAGTGTCATTATTATGTCTATACACCGCCTATCAGCATCTGAGTTTATCAAAGCTAACGAGGTGATATTAAGAGGTGAATTAAGGTACAGTACCAATAGTTTTGCAGTTCTGGACCAGACGTTATCTTCCCATATACAGCATTACTGTATCCACCTTTGTCTGCTTCAATCTATTTGTCTATTTAAGTGACTGGACTCGGCCATTACGTTATGATGATCTCACCAAAGTTTTTGTATCTGTTTCCGCAGAAGCAGTAGTTACATTTTTAGTTGAAAAATGCACATTCCACCTTTTGCAGACCAAAAGCGCACTATGGTCCCAGATCTTTTACTGGATGTCTCTCACATATTTTTCGGTGATTTTGTTCACCAACATCCTCACTATAATTTCAATCAAAACTCGATATAACAAAAAATCAGCCAGCGAGAAGACTCGGAGAATGATGATCAACTTGACTCTGATTACTTCCATCAATTCATCCATATTTTTCATTGTGTTCATCTGGCAATCAATTGGAAAAAGTATCATGGAGCTTCAAACCTACATGGCTTCCATGTATGTTTTGTCGGATTCGGTAAGTGAAGTACGAGTTCAGAATGGAGACAATATTTTCAGATGACCTTACTTCTTCCATATATGCTTCTAGTCTTTGACAGTAACGTTCGGAAGGCATTGGCTAAAGCTATTGGAAGTAAAGCTGTATGGTTGGCAAGAAGCTTGGGAACCGATTCATCTCTTTTGAGGACTACAAGTGTTATCAATGTCATCGGAACAAACTAATCAACAAGAAAATTGTTTTTACTTTGTCTTATCCATTTAAATTGGGTGCCTGATTTGGTAAGATACAGTTCCGGCCAATAAGATATATGAATTTTTCCGTTGATTTTTGGCCATTTTGACCATTCTCAGGAGTCTGTATTTCAGGTATCACTACTTATTTTTTTCAAATCAAAGTTTCCCATGAATATTGTCGTGGGAGCGCTTCTAATCTCAAAGTAGAGTCTCTTTCTAAACTCTTGGTACTAAACTTTCGGAACGGAAGTTTTTCAATCTCCAACCAAGATATGCTGTTAGACTGTATCAAGATTGTTTTCAGCTTTTCTCTGTAGTAAATTTGGTTGACAGGATGCAAAATCTGAATTTTTTCTAGAAGTATCCTCTCAACTGGTACTTTTGATCAAAACAGAATTTTCTGTATTTCTGATATCACTTATCATTTATTTATCCAACTTTCCCATAAATATTGTCGTGGGATCGCTTCTAATCTCAAAGTAGAGGCTCGTTCTAAACTTTTGGTACTACACTTAAGAATCTTCCATTTCTTCAAGTTTCCCCCCGAAATATGGAAGTTATTTATCTAACCTATGGCGTTCCATCAGTTATCCTAACACTCTTTTTCTTGATATTTTTGAACAGAACCGAGTTCAAATACTCATTCTACCGTATCCTTCAATGCGATCTAATTGTCAATGTCTTTTGCTTTCTGAATGGTTGGTTTTCTCGTTTCTCCAAATGGTCTTACACGGCTCCAATGATGCTTGTTGTCTATGAAAATTTCTACTTTGCATTCCATTTGAATTCATTTGGTATCAACTTTTTCTATAACCTACAATCAATGAGTGTCATTATCATGTCTGTTCACCGTTTGTCCTCATCCGAGTTTATCAATGCGAATGATGTAGTTTATAGAAAATCAAGGAATATAAACCTCAACTTTCTTTTTACAGTTCTGGACAAAATATTATCTTCCAATATATATTTTTACTGTAAGCACTTTTGTCTGCTTCAACCTAACTGTCTACTTGGGCAACTGGACTCCTCGCCCACTTCGTTACAGTGAACCAACCAAAGTTTTTGTGTCTGTTGCTGCTGAAGGGGTAGTTAATTGAAAGTAATTCCCTAACTTAATACCCATATTTTAGCCCAAAAGTGTGGTTTGGACCCAAATATTTTTCTGGATGACACTCACCTATTTTTTGGTGATTTTGTTCACCAATATCCTCACCATCATTTCAATCAAAACCCGTTACAATAAAAATTCTTCGAGCGAGAAAACTCGAAGAATGATGAAAAGCTTGACTATAATCACTTCCATCAACTCCTCCATATTTTTCATTGTGTTCATTTGGCAATCAATTGGAAAAGGACTTATGGAACTTCAATCCTATATGGCTACTATGTATCTTTTGTCCGATTCGGTGGGTGTTTCAAGAGCACAAGTTCAGAATGGAGACAATATTTTCCAGATGACCTTACTTCTTCCATATATGCTTCTAGTCTTTGACCGTAACGTTCGGAAAGCCATGGCAAAAGTCATTGGAGGTCAAGCAGCGTGTTTGGCAAAAAGTTTGGGAAATGATTCTTTACTTATCAGGAATACAAGTGTCATCAATGTTATCACAACAAAAAGTGTTTAACTTTGTCTCATCAATTCGAAATTTTTTGGCCTTATCCGTAAGATACTTGAAACTTTGTCGGACCGTATCAAGTTTGTTTTCAGCCTTTCTTTGTTGTAAATTTTGTTGACTGTTATTGACTGTTGACAAGATGCAAAATCGGAATTATCGTGTATTCTCAACTGGAACTTTTGAATAAAAAATTTTGACCAAAACAGAGTTTTGAATTTTCTGTATTTCTGATATCACTTATAATTTATTTATCAGAACTTCCCATAAATATTATCGTGGGAGCGCTTCTAATATCAAAGTAGAGTCTCCTCTGGGTGCTTTCCATTTCTTCAAGTTTCCCCCCGAAATATGGAAGTTATTTATCTAACCTATGGCGTTCCATCAATTATCCTAACACTCTTCTTCTTGATATATTTGAACAGAATCGAGTTCAAATACTCATTCTACAGTATCCTTCAATGCGACCTAATTGTCAATGTCTTTTGCTTCTCTGAATGGCTGGTTTTCTCGCTCCTGCCAATGGACTTTCACAGCACCAATGATGCTTGTTGTCTATAAAAATTTCTACTTTGCATTCCATTTGAATTCATTTAGGATCAACTTTTTCTATAACCTACAATCAATGAGTGTCATTATCATGTCGGTTCACCGTTTGTCCTCATCCGAGTTTATCAATGCGAATGTTGTAAGAAAGTTTATGAATCTCAACCTCACAACCATTTTTTACAGTTTTGGACAAAATATAATCTCCCAATTTACATTTACATTTTGACTGTGTGCACTTTTGTCTGCTTCAACCTAACTGCCTAGTTGGGTAATTGGGTTTATCCTCCACTTCGTTACAATGAATCAACCAATGTTTTTGTGTCCGTTGCTGCTGAAGGGGTAACTAATTAAAAATGATTCGTTAATTTGTGACCTAAATTTAAGCCCAAAATTGTGGTTTGAGGACCAAATGTTTTTCTGGATGACACTCACTTATTTTTTGGTCATTTTGCTGACTAATATCCTAACCATAATTTCCATCAAACCCCGTTACAATAAAAAATCATCGAGCGAGAAAACTCGAAGAATGATGAGAAACTTGACTATACTCACTGGAATCAATTCCTCCATATTTTTATTCGTCTTCATTTGGCAGTCAATTGGAAAAGAGATTATGGAACTTCAATCCTATATGGCTACCATGTACGTTTTGTCTGATTCGGTATGTGAAGTATGAGTTCAGAATTGCGACAATATTTTCCAGATGACCTTACTTCTTCCATATATGCTTCTAGTCTTTGACCGTAACGTTCGGAAGACATGGCAAAAGTCATTGGAGGTCTAGCTGCGCGTTTGGCCAAAAGTTTGGGGAATGATTCTTCACTCATCAGAAATACAAGTGTTGTTCAATTTGTTGCAACAAACCAATCCATGAAAATTTGAAACTATGGGTTACAATAATTATTGTCTTTAATTGTACTGTCTTCTCTTTGAATAAAATTTTTTGTCTGAAACGCTCCAATAGAACGCTATCCCTAGCTTTTATCTTTGAGCTAATTTATCTCGGTTCCTGTCAAAGATATCCAAAAGTGATTAACTAATGAAATGTTTATCATAATTTCGTGAGTGTTTTGTCAGTTTATCACTTTTTGACATCTTTTACAGGAAATTAGATACATAAGCCTGAAGGTAACCTTTGGGGAAGGGTAAGAATGAATTCATGTTTGGAACATTGCTCATTTTTTGTTGAAACTATTCACATCTGAATTAATAAAGTATAATTTTTGAACTGATATATTTTTTTTAGGAAATATGAGATTTAGCTTTTACCTGACTACAGAATTTCAGTATTTTCTCCAAAAGCAACGCTTATCAAAGCGTCGGCGTGTTGAAAACTTATCATAAGTTACGGAAAAAATAACTGACCATTTTTTGAGTTTGTTCTGTCCTGATCTTCTGACCCGATGCACTTTTTTTTGGTTACTCACATCTCAAACACGCAGCAGAAACCTTTAGACCGATTGTTGGCGTTTCTTCAGGAAATGTTTCATCGGAGTCATTAATCATAGTTGCTAATAGTTTCTGTTTTCCTCAATCATTAAACAAATCGATGATAAACTGGTGCATTTTACAATTATTTGATTTTTTCAACTAGCTCAATTTTTTTATTCTCCATTTATATCGCTTCACTTTTCCCTGTTTCAGACCACGGAGTCAACGTTTTCTAAAAAAATTGAAACTCAGAGAAAATGTGTTTACGTCTCCACCTTATATGTTTTATTTTGTTTTTTTCTTCTGAATATCTTTTAGATTTCTCTCCAACCTTCTTTTTTCAGACCAAAATAATAAAATGGATAGAATTCAATTGTATGTCAAAACCAATGAAATGATTATGAGCTTGAAAAGAACTGCTCAGCGCTTAAATCATTTGTTTACGTATCTTTATAAAATGGTAAGTTCAACAAAAAATCTCTGTAACTCTTTAAACATTTTCAGCTTGGTACCAGTGAAAATGTGTACTCGTTTGCTCAAAATTTCAAAAAGAATACTCTAAACTATGATTTGCTACTGTGTTACGAAATTTGTTGTTTGACAAATGAATTTTTCTTGCCATTTCATATTTCTTATCGCAATTCCAATGTTTGCGCATCTTTTCGTTTAAAACAGAACGGGAAAATGGTTTTATCATAAATTTGAATTTCGATGTTTTCATTCAGATTTGATGAGTGATACAGTATTTGCTCTTGTTGACTCCCACATGCACTTTGAGCTCAATTATCACAGTTCCTATGCAAGATGCCAAAAAATTGTCAACTGACAAAATACTTCTGAGATTATGATGAGCAATTTATCAGTTGACAACTTTTTAAGATCTTTTACAGAAATCGAGAAAATTGAGCTCACAGTGCCTTGGGGAGTCCCCAAATCTCAACTATTCCCTGGTCACTTGTCCTGATCGATTTTCATTTTTGCTTAGTATCTTCTTACCCGTCACATTGCTAAGTGTTAAATTCGGGCATTGTTTTCCCGTTTTGTTTTCGATGGAAAATGATGAACTCTCTACATTTTCTCTCACTTGCGATTAGCAAGAACTCATTGAACATAATACCATCGTTTTCGATCTTTTATAATTCTGGCTCTTGTGATTCCTTGTACACACCGTTCGTCTTGCAATAGACGCAATATATGCACTATGGATAGACAACTCTTCAATGAAGTGCAAGCTGTGGAAAATGCAAATGAGTACGTTGAAGTACCATGTTTGCTCTATTAGAAGCCCACCCTTCACTTCCACTTTGAGTTCAATTATTTAGGTTCCTTCGAATAATATTAAAATTTTTGATTGATAAATTTTTTATCATAATGTCATAAATATTGTATTAGTTGACAGATTTTTGATATTTCTCATAGGAACCGAGATAATTGATCTCAAAGTCCATGTACAGAGTGAGCTCCCATGAGAGCAACTAATTTTTACCGTACCTGGAAAACTGTCAAAAAGTATTTTCCAGACGATATGCTCAAGGACGGGTTGGAGAACTGATCAGATTGCAATTGGAAATCTATGATGAAGAAGGACGATATGTTCAAAATATGAGAGCCGAAAAAATTCGAGAATCGGAGAGAGCTATAGCTGAAATTAAAAATGATTTGATGGAGAAATATAAGATCGGAGTAGTTAGCCTAACGATTCAGAGAGTTGCAGCCGAGGCGAAAAATCGAAGAGTAGTGAATGGAATGATCACGGATCTCAAGAACTTGAGTGAGGAAATGGTACAAGACAGTGTGAAAGCTTTAGAAGTGGTGAGTACTTTCTTGGGAGTTTTTGAAAAGGCCACATTTTTCAGCTCGATGCTAAAAAGGAACTCTACGACAAAATCCATCAATCAAGAAAGAACAAAGCTAAGGAGCACCTGACACGAATCACTGAAGAGTTGAGCTCAATTAGTTCTAAATTGAACGATTTAGAGCAAATACTGGCTTGTTTCGAACTGAAGGATGTGCAGATTGATGTAATCTCATAATTATTGCAATCCAAATTCTCGATGATTTTCAGGGAATCTGCAGACAAATCAAATCACAGAACTCGTCATTTCGTGGTGTAATTTCCAAACTGAAACAGGACATTTCTGCTGGTGAAATCGATTCGAGACACATGGAAGATTTCAAGGACTACCGGATGAGAGTCTATCAAATGGTTTGTGGAGTTTTGAATTCCAATATAGGCAAAAAAAAAATAATTTTCAGATAAACTGCATGAATCTGATTTCTCAAGATCGGGTTTCAGTCATTGAAGCTATCGAGAGCCGACACTTTGCGGGAATCCTCCAGATCGAAAACTAAATTACCTTAAAACCTGTAATAAATGGGCCCCCACACTGTCGATTTTGAGCTCAATTATCTCATTTCCTATGAAAGATTTCAAAAATGTATCAACTGAACAAACACTGTTGATATTATGATAAACAATTTATCAGTGCACAGCTTTTTTATATCTTTGACAGGAGCCGAGATAAATTAACTGAAAGTTAAAAATTAGAGCGCAGTTCTATTTATTAAAGAATTACAGTTCTATGAACTTCGAAATGTTTTCTATTTTCGTTTGTATGTAATTATATTTTTCTTCCTCATACTTAATTTTGCTGAAGTATTAATAAATGTCGTTATAAACAACATACTACGTTATAAATGTTTTCTTGCTAACAATAAAAAAGTGGGAGGAGAGTTGTTTTCTTCTTTCGCGAACTGCAAAACCTATTGAAATTAAAAACTCCAAAATCATTCAAATTCAGTATGTTCTCCACTGTTTACCGATTCTTCACCGGCACGGAGTGGGACGAAGATACAGAAAAGAGACACGTTGAGAATTCAATGAAACTGACAAAAGTTGCAGTGAAAAAGGAAGTGCTTCTGAGAAGTAAGTTGCGTTTTTTAACTAGGTAAAGGTTTGCTAAAATACTGTAATAGAGTGCCACTGAAACCCTCAATTTTGAGACCAGATATCTCGGTTCCTGTAAAAGATATGAAAAAGTAGTTAACGGACAAAACATTAATAATATTATGATAATAAATTTATCAGTGGACAAATTTCGGATAACTTTTACAGACAGTGAGGTATGTGGGCTTAAAATTAATGGTCTGGGTGGCGCTCTATTAGAGTATTTACCTATGTTATTCATTGAAGTGGCGGATAAGATGAAATTGGAAAACGAGGCAGAACACGAAAAGAAAAAGTTGGAGCTATCAAAATTGTGGGAAATAACAACTGAAGCAGCGATTGCCAAAATTGAAAGCTCCGCAATGACTGAACTGGAAAGTGTTCGAGATAATACTTTGGAAGTGGAAAAGGTGAGTTTTTCAAATGTGAGAAAACTAGTTCTAGTAGCTATCTAAAATCGATAGTGCGAAAAACATATTTTACTGTCGGTCAATCACATTGAGAATTAAATTAAAGAAAAAAAACTAAACTCATTCATTCAAAAAAATTTCAGGAAATCATGCAACTGAGAGAAAGGCTTGTGGAAGTCGGGGCAGATTATGCAAGGGCTGAAATTGAAATCAGCAGAAAAACGTTTAAAGAATTGGAAGCTCAAAAAGATCGGAACGAGTGAGACTCCTGATTCCTCTTCATGTCAAAAACTTACATTTTACAGACGCCTTTCTGAAGTTCACTCCCAAAAAGTTTTGGAAAATCTCTCTGTTATTCATGAAGAAGAAAAGCGAATAAGTGATGATGTTCGAGCAGAGAAGAATGCGAATGCCAAAATGGTAAACTTCCTTCATTCAAATGTATAATTAATCAAAACTTTTAGCTCATAGAAGAAATGAAAGAGGGCACACAACAGCAAGCAGAATTGGCAACCTGCAATTTGAACATTCAAAATGCATCAAGCGAAAGAAAAAACAGAAAACACGTAAATCTGAAAATTATGGAAATTAAGAGACAATCGACGGATCTGGGTCGCTGGTACCAAGAAACTCTTGAAGTGGTTTGTATGTATAAGGAAAAGTTTGTTTCATGGTTTATTGGGCTTTAAGATTGGTGCTCCTCCGGAATTGTACAAAAAATTGACAAGAAAAAGACGAATGAAAGCCAAAGATTCGTTGATTCGATTTTCGGAAATTACCAGCTCTATTTTTTCAAAATTCAATGAGCTTGAGCAGAATTTGGGAAGATTGGAGTTACAAGACGTTGACTTGAAGGTAATTTGTTTACCGTAAAACCTGTAATAGAAGGTCCCCCTAACCTTCAAAAGAAAGGTCAACTGATAAATGGTTTATCATAATATCACAAGCAAGTTATCAGTTGACACATTTTTGTTATCTTGCATAGAAACCAAGAAAAGGTAGTTTAAACTTAACAGTGTTGGGGCCCTTCTATTACAGGTTTTACGGTTTTTACATTTACAAAATAAGACCTCAAACTTCAGTGTGTCATTCAAAACATAAAATCTCTAATATCTTCATTCGGGGAAATAATAGCCAATATCAAACTGACCATCGAGATTGGTGAAATTATTGATTCCAAACGGAGGGACGAGTTTGTTATACTAAAAAATCACCTTTTCGAAGATGTGAGTGATGTTAACTGATGCATTTCAAATAGATGCGATTTCAGATCAATAATATCCAACTGATATACGATGGAAAACGAGATATTGAGAAAAACCTCGTCGACAGATTTATAAAGTGCTGATTTCATTGAAGTTCCTTTTGAATTTCATTGTTATTTTGACTTCTTTACATTTTCTTTTTCTGAATAATTGTTTCTAAGCTCTCGAATTCTTCTGTGTTTGATATACTGGTTCATCAACCTTTTACCTTATTTTTAGTTATTCAGATTAGTTCTATTTCTTTCCTTTAGATTTCTTGAGAGTTATGTCATCACCACCTCAAAACAGAAAAATCATTCGAGAAGATGCAGAACTGGAGGTTGAGCAAAGCAGAGAATTGGAAATCAAGATTCGAGAACTAGAACTTTTAGAGAAGGAAAAAGCTGCAGAACTATTTGAAGAGAGGGAAAGGTAAGGCTTCTGCTACTGATGACCCCTTTTTTTAAAAACTCAGTTCAATTATCTTGAAAAAAAAACAAATTTTCAGACAAGAGAAAGAATTGGAAGTTCTGGCTGCTCGACTCGAAGCAGAACACCAAGCCAAAGTCGAGAGTCTCGCCATACAAAGAAGTCAAGAACTGCAATTTGAAAAAAATCGTCTAGAAAGAAAGAAGGAAGAACGGGATGCATTATTAGCATTGCTATTAAAACAGCAAAAAGCATTCTCTGAAATGTTGAGAACTCAAGAAAGCCTCCGCCAAAAAGATTTAAGCCAGTTACGAGAAGATCGATCAAATGAAAAGAAAAATAATCAAGCAGAGATTCTGGAGTTAAATAAACGCTTTCATGAAACACATATGACAGGGGACGAACGTAAGGATAAAGTATTTGAACAAAATATAAAAGAACAAGAGAAACAGGCATTCAGAAAAGGAAAAATGATGTGGAATGAGCGTAAGTTCTGAGTGTTTTTTATGACAAAGACTGTCCTGTTTTGAGTGTTGCACACCAACGAATTGGCAGCCAGTCTTCATGCTGATGAGAAGTTTGAAGAATTCCAAGAAGGGTGTACACTATTGCGAGATCAATACAGAGCCTTCAACAACGAATATGATAATATTGAGCCACAGGTTAACCTTCAAAATTTCAGAATCTTCTGATAGTCACTGATTTTTCAGTTGATTCGTACAAATAATTGCATGAAGAAGGCGACACCAATCAAACCATTTGATCTGGAGAAGTGCATTTCTGCGCTTCGGAACTTTAGAAATCAAACTGTTGAGATCAGTGTGTCTGGATCAGAAGATGAATCATATTATCAAGGTCTCATAAGCCAAGCTTCAGAACTCGTTCGGGAAATCTTCAAGGATATTAACATAATCAAAGCTACTACTGAGGGCTATGACCATGAGGAATGTAGTGATAATGTGAATATCGATGAAAATTTAACAAGAATCTTTGAAAATCGTCAAGAGTTAAGCATTTTGATGCAAAAGGTTTGGACCTGATTTGAAACAATATTTTTAACAGTTGTGTTTCAGTTCAACGTCATCGGCAAAAATCATCTTCAGGAGGCTCTTGCTATTCAGATGGAAAAAAAGATGACCGCAAGACAAGAAGCTGCTGAGAAAGAGGAAAAGGATCAAAGCCCTCCGGAACAAGAATCGGAATGATTGATTTTTGTAGAGAATATTCATTTTTTCATTATTCTCATTTTCTAAAATAAATAATTTGCTACTTATGATCAGAAAACTCTAAACCGATACATCGTCAAATGGCTACCAAAAAGAGTACCGTAAAACCTGCATCAGAAGGGCCTCTCTAATAGAAGGGCCCTCCAAGAGGGGCTTGGGAAAATAGAAGACCCCCTGTAATAGAAAGGCCCACCTAATAGAAGCGCCCTCTGTGAAAAAGGAAATCTTGCAAACTTTGGTGAAATTGACAGATTTTCATGAATTTTCAACGAAACTTTGTCGAATTTTTTGATGCGAAATTTTGGAAAAAAAAACTTGCCGGAAAAATAGATGGGCCCCCTCTAATTGAAGAGCCCCGTAATAGAAGAAACCTCCGGAGGTACCTTGGAACAATAGAAGCACCGGCCATTCTAATACAGTTCTACGGTATATCTCTATTTTTGGGGTTAGGAAGATTTGAAAAGGAACATACATGAATCTAATACATACATATGTAGTACAGCTCTATCTGAATTTAGTGGTCCCATGAAATTTTATTGGTTTTATAGGATTTCAATGGTCCCATGCGATTTCAATATGGAAACATTTTTGTTGCTCGTTCTCATTTTGAGTTCACTGAATTCATTATCCAAATAATGTCTCAAAAATTATCTTAGTATCCAATGCTTCGAATCCTAAATATCAAGTTCAAATTATTCCTCATTTTCTTCAAAAACAACACATTTCATAACGAGCTCATGAAATTGTTTTCGAGTTTTCCCCGATGAGTATTTGACATTTACTTTTGCACCAACTCCGTTATCAGTAGAAAACAAACATCAACCAAATGACAATGCTTTTCGATTTTCTGATAGTCAGTTCGAATAGTTCAATTCAATTCCTTAGTTTTATTCTCATCATTTGTAATCACATAAATTTTGTGCAGATCCGATTCCTCAGCCAAATTCAAACAAACAACATTGTTTGTTTGAGTGTCTTGCTATGTTTAAAAATGATAGTTTATCATATAAAAAGAATCCTCCATTCAACATTCTTACATCTTGCTAATAGTAAAAATGTGATGAAATTCACACCCGATACATTTTTCCTCATACTCTTGCTATGTTCAATTTTCTTGCTAATTCTAAACCATAGGGCGGAGACTTGATGTGTTTATAATGTGTCCGTTTCACTCATTTCAACGCGTTTTTAAGAATTTAGAACGTTTTAAAAGGTTCATATTTTTTCAAGGGACCTCCGGAGGGCTTTTCTATTAGAGGGACTCTTTTTTTTCGGTTATTTCTCCGGAAATTTTTCATCTATCAAAACTCTTGAGAACCTATGAACATTTTGGAGAGGGCCCTTCTCTTGAAGGGACCCTTCTGATACAGCTTTTACGGTATTTTCAATTGAAATGGATCACAAAATGCAGTTCCGGGCTAAAATTTTTCTACACACCTCTGGAAATGCTTTACATTTTTGGTCAGATACGGTCATTTAGGTACTTCCAGAATTTCGATTCCAAACTCATTAAAAAGTTGATTTTCAGTCTGAAAATTTTCCATTTCCTGTATTCCAATATTCAATTTTTTAGTCTCTACAACTTTCGAAATCATTGCTGATCCTTATTTAATAGATTGCTAATCATAAAACACTACATCGTGTTTACAACTCCACCCAAATGTATTGCTAACCCTTAAAAAAGAGGGAGGAGTCTCTCACTTGTTCCTATCATCTACTCCATTTCAATGTTCACTTTTCTCTTGCTTGCGTTTTATTTTTCTCTAGTTTTTTGAACCTAATTTCAATTTACAAAAAAGCTTCAGAAGAATGGATCAAGTCCGCCGTGAAGCTGCAGAGAACAGAGACAGAGAAGCAGAAGAACTGGCCCAGAAGGAGATTCGGTAACTTTCAAATCTAATTGAGTTCAAAACACTGTAGCCAAATTTCAGGGAGATCAAAAGCACAGCTTCCTCAAAACTCTCGGAAGGTCTCAGTCACGAACGTACTCAGCATTTGAAGAATTTGAAAAAGGAAGAAGAGCAAAGAGAGGATTTTCTGGAAAGTGAGAAATCTTTTTTTTCTTTGGAATTTAGAAAAGAACATTGAAATTGTTTTTAGAATTCCAACAAATGAAAATGGACGAAGCAAAGAAGCATAAAGAGAAACTAGCTCAAAAGTTGGCTCATGCAGATGAGCGAGTCAATGATGCAGGCAGCAAGTGTGATGTCGTAACCCAGACGGCTCTGAATAAACTGATGGATGCCAGTCTACAAATGAATGAGGTGACTGTTATATCAATCTCTGATCTTATTCCACAAAAAGAGTGTAGTGTGTATTCATTCTTATCTTTCTCATCATACTTGTTTACAAGAATTAACAAAAACTAACGATTAGCAAGAAAGAATTATGAAATTTTCTCTAATTCTTCTTTTTTGTGTTGTATGAGGAAGAAAACGTAATAATGATAAAATGGACAAAGTTCTGGAATTCAATTTCATGGTTCATATTTTGGATCTTCATCAGAATGGTCCCTGTAATTGATATCATGACTTCTGTTATTTGAAGATTTCAGGAATACAAAAAAATCGAAAAGGAAATCGTGGAAGCCAATGCTCAGAATGCAATGATTGAGGTGGATGTGACTAGAAGATGCTTCGATGAAGTAGATGCTCAGAAAGATAAGGACGAGTGAGTTTTGGGATAATCATAAGATTGAAAATGTATCAGAATGTTCTCAAATTCTCATTTTCAGGTTTCTTTCCGAGAAACGTTCTGAGGAACTTATGAAGCAACATGCAGCCATCCAGAAAGAAGAGGAAGCAGTGTCATCTGCAGAGAGAGCCCAGAGAAAAGAGAATGCAACTTTGGTAGGATATTGTTAAAATTCTTGATATGAAGAATATTTCACTTTCAGACGCTTGCTGAAATCAGCAGCGATTTGAAAGAGCAACAAAAAGTCGGGATGTTCAATTTGGCGATTCAACAGAGCGCAGATGACAGAAAGAATCGCGGACGCATTAATGCCAAAATCATGGAGGTGAAGAATCTCCTGGAAGAGCTTGACAGATGGTTCACGAGAATTTCTGGAGTTGTAAGTTTGCAGGAACAAAACCAGACTATTAAAAAAATAACATTTCAGCTCAACGCTGAGCCAGACATCTACCAGAAGATCAATCAGAATAGGAAGAGTACAACCAGAGGTCACCTTGGACGATTCTCAGAAATCCTGAGCTCGATTTCAACGAAACTGAGCGAAGTTGAGCAAAATTTGGCTTCATTGGAATTGAAGGATGTTGAAATGGACGACGTGATCCGAGCTATCAAAACTCAGATTTCGTCATTTGGCCAAGTGATTGCCTATCTGAAACTTATTTTGGAAATGGATGGCGTTATGATCGATTCAGAAAAAGCAAAAGAATTTGCAACATTGAAAACCAATTTGTTCAACTCGGTATGTTTACAGTAAAGATAAGTTTGAACGAACCATACATTTTTAGATCAACGAAATGGAATTGGTTCCCGAGAACCGGCGCGCTATTCAAGCTCAAATCCAACAGCGACAGGAAGGAACTATGCCAAATCTTGAGATTCAGGCTATTGAAAACTAATTATTCCTGATTTTATTCCTGATTTCTTCTCTTCTGTATTATTCCTGATTTCTTCTCTTCTGTAAACAATAACAATAATTATGTATATTTTGTTTCTATTTTATTTCTACCTATTGGTTTTAACCAATCTCATATCTCCACTTTTATTCATGTTTTTATATTGCTTTTTAATCCAAATTATAGGTTTTCAAATAATGTCTTCAAACGACAAGTACGGACAACGTGAAGCTGATCGCGAGGGAAGAGTGAATGCAGCCAGGGCGAGTGTTCAACAGGTAATACTGTAAGTTATTATCTTATCATACGAATTGTTCAATTTTTAGAAGCACGAAAAAAGCTATTCAGCTTTGAGAGAAGAACAGGAAAAAGAGTTGGAGCAAGAGAGATTGAAGTCCAAGAAGCTGGCTGAAGAGAAGAAGGATGAACTGATTGAGATTAGAAAACAGTGAGTGTTGAAGAATTTTCAGATCGGTTCAAAAACCCCTTTTTAGACAAGCCCAAGAGCTCGCCGATTTTGAAAAACAGATTGAAGCGAATGTCAAGGAGCAAGTTCAAAATCGTCAGCAAGAGGGAAGAGAAGAAGCTCAGAGAAGGAAGGTACAACTTGAAAAGCAGCAGAAAGAGCTGGAGAATCAGGCAGAACTTCGTCGTGCTCAACTGAACGACTCCTCCAATATCATGAAAAATGGAGAGAAACTCCGCCAAGAGTGTTTGAATCGTTTGAGAGATGACCGAAAGAAGGAGCAGAAAGAGATGAATGCCCAAATTCTGGAAATGAATCAGAAGTTGCACGAGACGAGAATCAAGGGAGAAGAACGTCTTCAGGAATTGGATGAGAAGAGAAACGAGGAGCAGAAGCAGCAATTGTTGAAGAAGGAAAGGGTGATTTTGAATGGAAGTAAGTTATAGTTGTAGGAACGTAAAGAAAACAAACTATTTTCAGTCGCAAACTCAGAGGCGCTCTCCAGAAGTCTGGCAATTGAAGACGGCTTCGAGCGATTCAAACAACACACGGTAACTCTCAGAAACAGACATAGAGGATTCAGCAATGAGTATGATAGCATTGAGCCACAAGTAAGTCAAATCTTAAGAATGATTCTGAATGACCAACTACTTTAAGTTGCTCAAAATGCATGATCGTATGAGGAGAGGAAAGAATATTGACTACTGCGATATGGATGATTTGACCTCGGCACTTCGAGTCTTCAGAGATCAAGCGGCAGTTTTCAGCGCCGAGGGATCAACGGCCGAAAACGATTTCCAGCAACATATTGCGGAACTCATCGAACTCCTCAGGCAGCTGATGACGAATATCAACGGCATCAAAGCTGCCGCTGATGAATACGATGATCAAGGAGAAGCCAATAATGGTGGAATTGCCGAGCCACTTTCCAACATTTCAGAGCTCATGAAGGCTGTAGGAGTTTTGATGCAACAAGTACCGATTTAACTTTTAAGTCATTGCTCTAATAATTCCGTTTTTCAGTTCAACGTCATCGGCCGTGACCATCTTCAAGAGACTCTGGCTATTCAAATGAAGCAAGCCCAATCTTCAAGACATCAGGCTCTCGAAGGACCACCAGCCTATGGATCTGAAAAGCAGAAAATTATTGCTGCTCTCACTGAGAACTAAAGTGTATAAATTTTTTGAAGTTTATATGCGAATACTTGATTTTTAATAATACTCGTAATGTTGTAAATAAATATGTTATGTTACTGATTGAGAGGAATGAGAAACAATATTTAAAAATTCAAGAAGATGAAGACACTATGGAGACAACGGATCAATACCATTGTGATAATGAGAACTGCTACAAATGGAAACTCAAAAAAGAAGGGCTCTCAGAAACTTTATCATTTACACTTATTCCTTTTGTACACAATTAGATAAACATACGCAAAATATTCCAAAAATGAAGATCATTTCAGAGGTTTCTTAGAAGGACCGGACCTTCTAATGCAGGTTTTGCTGGATGAACCTTCAGAAGTTTCTATGGCATACGTCCGCGTAGCTGAGCCGAAGCTTTCAAGTTCAAAGTCTCGAAAGGTCTATATGAAGAAAAATTCAAAAATATTTTGTTTCATGTCCCCTCTACTTTAAGTCCTTAAAACTCTTAAAATCTTGAACTTCCTCTAAAACCCTTAAAACTCTTAAAATCTTGAACTTTCTCTAAAACCCTTAAAACTCTTATAACCCTCAAACCCTTAAAATGGGGGGAAAAGCTTAACTGTTTCCTATCATTTACTCACTCACCCCCTATCATCTATGAATTGGCCTGATTCTCAGGAATTTTAAAAATGAAGTTTCGAAAATGATTACAGTATCTCAAACATTCCCTGGAGTCCGAAACATGCATAACAAGTTCGAGTTGTTGTTATTCCTCATTTCCTTCAAAACAACACATTTCTCAACGAGCCTATTAAGTTGTTTTTGCGTTCTATTGATAAAATTAATTCACATTGACTCTCTTGTATCAATGCGTTATCAATTGCAAACAAAAATCAACTGACTGGCCCTGGTGTACGATTCCCCAGTATTGTTCTTATTACTTGTAACTTGTTTTTTCGACAGTCCCGAATAGTGTTCCGAGAAAAACAAACAAACAACAGCCACAAACGGTTTGTTGTGAAAAAATATTGCTAATCAAAAGTTGGGAGGTGCATCACTTGTTCCTGGTGGTACCAAGAAACTGATCGGAATAAAAACATCCTGAAACGAGAGTGAATGCAAATATGAACTGAAAAATGAGTGTTTTGGCTTACGACACTCCCATGTAGTTCAGTTTCTTACTCGCGTCGTTACGATTTGAAGCAGTTTTTATTACCATTTCTAACAGTTCTCCTATGTTTTTAACTCTGACGCTCAAGATTCAGAAAACTTGAAGAAAAATTGAAAAAAATTCAGAAAAATTCAGAAGAATGGATCAAGTCCGCCGTGAAGCTGCAGAGAACAGAGACAGTGAAGCTGAAGAACTGGCCCAGAAGGAGATTCGGTAACTTTCAAATCTAATTGAGTTCAAAACACTGTAGCCAAATTTCAGGGAGATCAAAAGCACAGCTTCCTCAAAACTCTCGGAAGGTCTCAGTCACGAACGTACTCAGCATTTGAAGAATTTGAAAAAGGAAGAAGAGGAAAGAGAAGACTTTGTGAAAAGTGAGAAATTGTTTTCTTGTTTCATTTGTAAAAAAAATCATACTTGTAATCCGGGCCTTTGCCGGGCCTTCGCGGGCCTTGCCATAATTTCTTTCAGAATCGATATTTTCAAACCAACTAAATCAGATATGATAGAGCTCCACGAGTACTACAAAACGGTATTGTTTGGAATACTGTATCTTATCTATGAACAAAGTTACAGATCATAAAAAGGCTTTTCTCGCAGGGCCCGGCAGGCCCGTGGCGGGCTTGCTTTTTTTG
>NW_025543514.1:7330-60602 GCF_000004555.2 Caenorhabditis briggsae | reverse complement strand
AACATACTGTTTTGTAGTACTCGTGGAGCTCTATCATATCTGATTTAATTGGTTCGAAAATATAAATTCTGAAAGAAGTTACGGTAGGGCCCGCGTAGGCCCGGCAAAGGCCCGGATTACAAGTATGAAAAAATGTTCCTAGAGTACCAACAAATGAAAGAAGAGGAAGGAAGGAAGCATCGAGAGAAATTAGCTCAAAAGTTGGCTCAGGCAGATGAGCGAGTCAATGATGCAGGCAGCAAGTGTGATGTCGTAACCCAGATGGCTTTGGATAAACTGATGGATGCCAGTCTCCAACTGAATGAGGTGATTTTTTAGTTGCTATCAAGATCTGATCTTATTTCAAAAGAGAGTTTAGTCACTAGTTCCTATTTCCTGCTCCACACTTTGATCCATTCTGGAAATGTTGACCAAGCTGACTGAAAGGAAATCGTGGAAGCCAATGCTCAGAATGCCGTGATTGAGGTGGATGTGACTAGAAGATGCTTCGATGAAGTAGATGCTCAGAAAGATAAGGACGAGTGAGTTTTGGGATAATCATAAGATTGAAAATGTATCAGAATTTTCTCAAACTCTCATTTTCAGGTTTCTTTCCGAGAGACGTTCTGAAGAACTTATAAAGCAACATGCAGCCATCCAGAAAGAAGAGGAAGCAGTGTCATCTGCAGAGAGAGCCCAGAGAAAAGAGAATGCAACTTTGGTAGGATATTGTTAAAATTCTTGATATGAAGAATATTTCACTTTCAGACGCTTACTGAAATCAGAAGCGATTTGAAAGAGCAACAAAAAGTCGGGATGTTCAATTTGGCGATTCAACAGAGCGCAGATGATAGGAAGAATCGTGCACGGATCAATGCGAAAATCATGGAGGTGAAGAATCTCCTGGAAGAGCTTGACAGATGGTTCATGAAAATTTCTGGAGTTGTAAGTTTGTAAGAGCCAGCCCTCAAATATATAAAGAATTACACGGTGTTTCTTTTAGGACGTAAAGTAAATGCTCTCTATCGCGAATACCGTATTTGAGCGCGCTGAGTATCGTTTTAAACTGAAACTATTAAACTGAAACTGCTATTAAACTGAAACTGAAACTATTAAATTGAACTGCTGAGTCGCTACGCAGGTGTGCCTGCATTCCAAAAAATTCGCTAATTCAAAACTATTTTTTGAAACGTTCCGAAAAAACACCGTGGAATTACCAGGTCGACGCTGAGCCGAAAATATACGAGAAGCTCAAGGCGAATAATAGAATTGCAACCAGAAAATATCTTGGACGTTTCTCAGAAATCCTTAGCTCAATTTCAACGAAACTGAGCGAAGTTGAGCAAAATTTGGCTTCGTTTGAATTGAAAGATGTTGAAATGGACGACGTGATCCGAGCTATCAAAACCAAGATTTCATCATTTGGCCAAGTGATTGCCTATTTGAAACTTATTTTGGGATTGGATGGCGTTATGATTGATTCAGAAAAAGCAAAAGAGTTTGCGAGATCTAAGATCGAATTGTTCCATTCGGTATGTTCATATTGAACATAATTTGCGTAGAATAGCATTTTCAGATCAACAAAATGGATCTGGTTCCGGAAAATCGGGTTGTTATTCAAACCAAAATTCAACAAAGACAGGAGGGAACCATGCCAAATGTTGATGTTCAGGCAATTGAAAATTAATTGGTCCTAATTTCCTCCTTCTTTTTTGAATGATAACAATTATTGTACATACTTTTTGCATATTTTTTGTTCCATTCTAGTGGTTTCACCCAACCATATATCTCTACCTTTAGTTCTAGTTCTAAATAGTGCTATCTAATTCGAGTTATAGGTTTTTTGATGATGTTTTCGGACGAAAAATATGCTCAGCGTGAAGCTGATCGCGAGCGGAGAGTGAATGAAGCCAGGGCGAGTGTTCAGAAGGTGGAACTTACTTATGACTTCATATCACAAATTAATCAATTTTTAGGAGCACGAAAAAAGTTACTCAGCTTTGAGAGAAGGGCAAGAAAAAGAGCTGAAGCGGGAGAGATTGAAGTCCACGAAGCTGGCTGAAGAGAAAAAGGATGAACTGTTGGAGATTAGAAAAAAGTAAGTGTTGAATAATGAAACCGCAGTTTCAAACAATCTGTTTTAGGCAAGCCCAAGAGCTTGCCGAATTGGAAAAGCAGATTGAAGCGAATGTCAAAGAGCAAGTCCAAAACCGTCAGCAAGAGGGAAAAGAAGAAGCTCAGAGAAGGAAGGAACAACTTGAAAAGCAGCAGAAGGAGCTGGAAAAACAGGCAGAACTTCGTCGTGCGCAACTGAACGACTCCTCCAATATCATCAAAAATGGAGAGAAGCTCCGTCAAGAGTGTTTGAATCGTTTGAGAGAAGATCGGAAGAAGGAACAGAATGAGATGACCGCTCAACTTCTGGAAATGAATCAAAAGTTGCACGAGACAAGAATCAGGGGAGAAGAACGTCTTAAAGAATTGGATGAGAAGAAGATTGAGGAACAGAAGCAGCAGTTGTTGAGAAAGGAAAGATGGATTTTGAATGGAAGTAAATTATAGTTGTAGGAACGTAAAGAAAACAAACTATTTTCAGTCGCAAACTCAGAGGCGCTCTCCAGAAGTCTGGCAATTGAAGACGGCTTCGAGCGATTCAAACAACACACGGTAACTCTCAGAAACAAACACAGAGGATTCAACAATGAGTATGATACAATTGAGCCACAAGTAAGTGAAATCTTAAAAATGATTCTGAATGACCAACTATTTCTAGTTGCTCAAAATGCACGAGCGTATGAAGAAAGGAAAGGAACTCGACGACTGCGATATGGATGATTTGACCTCGGCACTTCGAGTCTTCAGAGATCAAGCGGCAGTTTTCAGCGCCGAGGGATCAACCGCCGAAGTTGTTTTCCAGGAACTTATTGGAAAACTCACAGTCCTTCTTAGAGAACTGATGGTTGAAATCAACAGCATCAAAGCTGCTTTTGATGATTACGAAGAAGAAGATAGACAAATCAACAAAAATGGAATCGCCGAGCCACTTGTCAAAACTTCCCAGCTGATGAAGGAAGTTGGCGTTTTGATGCAACAAGTGAATATTACATTTTTTTATCTTTAGTCTAATAGTTTGGTTTTTCAGTTCAATGTCATCGGCCGAGACCATCTTCAAGAGACTCTGGCTATTCAAATGAAGCAAGCTCAATCTTCAAAACATCAGGCTCTTGAAGGACCACCCGCCTATGGACCTGAAATGAAGAAATCTGTGGCTGCTCTCACTGAGAACTAAACTAAGGACACTATAAAATTGTAAATAAATATGTCATGTTACTGATTGGGAGCAATGAGAAACGAAAAATGTAAAAAGAAGATAAAAAACTGTTTCAAACAAAACTCAATGATAAGTGAGACAGAAATACAAAAGAGACATTGTATAGTTGATGGATATACAGACATGTGAAGATAGGTCAGTGCGAGACAAAAGGTTGTAAACGACAGTTACATAGAGTGGCTAAAAAAATCAATATAATGTTTTTCAACCTTATTTACAAGTTTTTGAACGTTATTGCTTTGTATTCAATTATCTTTTTAATTCGGCCTTTTTTATTTAATGTTTGGCCAATTTTACTATGCTAGGCGCTCTTTTCGGAACCCTTACAACTCCGCTTCTTTGGGTAATAATCTGAGCATAATAAGCTCGAGTGTTAAGTGCATCACTGATTTTGAAAACAAGTTTGATAAAACATTTATCAGTTAATCAAACTTTAGTTTAAAAATTTTCGATTTTTCCAGCTCAATAATCTGTTGGAGGTCTAGGAATTTTTTCTCTTTTTTAACGATTTCGTTCCATACTCGCACTAGCTGTGGTGGGTAGTTGTTGTTGACACGGGCTGAATGAGTGATTTTCATGGGATGAATCCTATTCCACGTCAAAGGTTGTCTTAGAAGGTGGTCGTATAACAGCATGAGGCATTTTTTCTGTAAATTTACATACCTCTATTATAAGAGCATCCTTACTATTTATTACCATGATTTCTGTTGAATTTAATTTCTTTGTTGACGATAGATTCCAATTTTTTTTATTCATCTTGTTTGACTTTTCTATTGAACGCGAGGTTTTGTAAACCCTTCTTCTCAGTTGACATTCATAATATACCTTCTGTGATTTTTTCAAAATCTGAAAAAGATTTTAAAATCTTGAAAAATTGGTAGTCTTTGATTAACCTTATCTGCATAATCAGGCGTTTCTTCGCAAACCATCTCATCCATTTTTAATTCCTTTCGTGGTGTTGTTCTAGTAGAACTCTTGGCTTGGTTCTCGAAATTATCATCCATGCTTGAAGATACTCGCACCAGAATCTCTCCCATCAAAATTTTGATATCCTCTTCATCGGAACACTTTCCTGTTCTGTTGTTCGGGATTGATGGATCCTCCAAATCCACAGCACGCTTTTTACATTCGCATGAGCATTTCAGGGGATTGACTTCTTGGAATTTGTCTTGTTCTGATTTTTCCTCCACAGCAGCTTCATCTTCATCGCTTAACAATTCTTCAATTTCAGCTATCGGAGCAGTCTTCTTAGATGTTATCTGTTTGTGAAAGCCTTTTAGTTTGTCCTTCACAATATCTTCCTCATCCTCTGAAAATTCTTCAATTTCAACTTTTGTAGCTTTATCGCACGCTGGAAAAAATACTTTCTTAATACTGAATTCCACTTTAAACTTACTAAATTGTTCAACCTCGTCAAGTCCAACACTTGTTGGAACCGAGCAAACAACTTGGCCAATTTGTTGCGAATCTTTTGTCTCTGTTCTATCCGAGTTGGACGCAGTTTTTGAATCTTCTGGATGAGCCATACCTTTCCCGGTTTTCACGAATTCCATTGGGATTCCTTCAGCTGATTCAGGCACTTCGTTACTCGAGTCATTGCTATTTTTTGGTTTGTCCTCCATAACATTTTCCTCCTCATCGCTTGACAATTCTTCAATGTTCACATGACTTCTAGGCTCCCATTTTGGAAATTCCATGTTTCCTAAACCGTCGATGTTGTCTTCTTTGCGCAACCTTTTCAATTCCGTTACTCCAGGAACATCACTTGTCTCAATGTGATCAAACTTAGAAATAAGTTCCTGATACCATTCTGTTGAGTACTCGATAGCATCCAAACAGTTTAGAACACTGATGAGTTTGGTTGAAATATCGCAGGAACTTCTCTGAAAAATTGAGAGATGAAGCGTATCAAAACTCCAAGAAACGAAAAGAAACTCACTTGAAGAATTCTAATGAATAAAGCATCTTCGAAATTCTCATAGATTTTTGCCAAGTTTTCGAAAATTATCGATAGCTTATGTATTGTTGTTTCTATTTTCCCCCAAAGATTCGTAACTTCAGACTGAACAGTTTCAGGAGACACTGCCAAAGTTTTCCTAAACGCTTTTTCACTCACACCCTACAAAATTAAATTAAAATTATTCTAACGAATCTTAGAATGTACCAGTTCTTCCTGAAATACAGCAAATTGCGTTATAACCATCACGATGAGTCTTCTATAGCAGTGTTCTATCCAATCCGACCATTCTCCTTCCTTTTCTTGAAATCGATATCTCCATTGGATGCATTGCAGAAGCATCGCAAATTTTTGTTTTTGTAGACGGCGTATTTCACGAAGTTCTTCGTTTAATTTTTCCTGGAAAAATTACAGGGTGGCCGATAATGGTAGGACGTTTCTAAACGTCTCCCATTTTTTAGAAAAACGTTTTATAACTGTAATAACTTTATCAAAATATTCAAAATATGTAAGAATTTTAGTTTTATAACAAGTAGTCATGATTAGAACCACGAGCTTTGACAGAAGCCTCCAAACGCATGATAAAAAATTTGGCTGTGCGGCGAGTGTAGTTGACGTCAAAGTCGCCCTAGAACTTTTGAAATGGTCTTTACAAAAAGTCCAAAAAACAGTAGGAGATTCCTGAGATCTTGTTCTTCAACAGAAAGTCTATCGGACTGAAATCCGTAGAGTTAGAGGGCCCCCAATCGTAGCCGAGTTTTCTAGGAAAATGAGCGTCTAAGACCGCAATTGTGGATTTTGATCTACAAGAGGTGCTGAGTCTTACAGATGGTTTTAAATATGTCAAACAAACTGCTGAGTGGTCCAGGACAACAAATTATGCATCAAAACTGTCATTCGGTAGACCTGCGAGCTGATTTTCACCAAAAACCAACAAATTAGTATTGGTTGCCGTGATTCTATCCCAAACTTTGAAATTTTTACGGAAAGGCAATTTGAAGATAAAATACGTTCAGGAGATTCGTTGTCATCTTTTGGTAACAATTGTCCCTGATCCCGACGGTTCGGAAGAGTTTCATCAGGGAAACTCATTACTTCACCCTAGATCTCGTCTGACACCCGCCGCAGGTGGAGGTGTGAAAATAGTTTTTTGCATTTTTCGCGTCTGCAGGCCCCGTATGTATAAGAAAGGAACAGTTTGCGGTAGATACGGTAACTGCAAGTGTTTAAATCCTATTTTCCGATTTTTTGAACCCTGGATCATGCAATACCAAGGCTAAAACCCATTTTTTTTTGCTCAATTTGACGTTTGAGATCCCCCGAGTCTGGTGAATGTTCAAAGTTAATGGTGGTCTTAATTTTTGTTTTAGTAGGTTCCTCTGATCCTTTTGGATATTTTCAAAAACATTTCGGACACCTGATGAAGAAACTCCAAGTCTTCTAGCCACATCAACACGTGCACCCCATCTCGAGAAAAGTCGCGATCATGGGTTGGTGTGGAGAAGTCTTCATAATTCTGAACAAAAAACAAAATGATACCAAATGATATAAATCACTGCTTATAGAGGGTCCCTACTTTCTATTAGTTTCGAAAGTTTTCAAAATTATTCTTTGGCGCCGGGCCAAGGAGCTCTCAAAAAAAACGTCCTATCATTATCGGCCACCCTGTAGTTCTTACATCAATTCTTCATAATCAGTTCACCTGTTTCTCTGTCCTTTCCTGACGTCTTCTTTCCAATTCTTCTTCGTGCCTCTTTTTTTGTTCTTCAAGTTTCTCTATGAATCCTTCATTTTCAGTGTCAACATCTTCTTCTAGAGGAGTGCATAGAGTCGAACTTCTCTCCTCTAACTCATTTCTATCGGTTTGCAAACCAGTTACTGTTTTCCTCGTTTGCTCCTAAATACAATTTTTTTAATCTTAAAAAATTAAACAATTAACTAACTAGGGAATGAACAGAAATTTGATCAGCCATTTGCAAAATTTCTTCCTCCATAAAGTTCACAATTTCATATTTGCTGTCATCGGAAGAAGGTTCGGGTTGGGAAGAATTCGAAAGTTCCATATCTTTCTCAAATTGTTCGAATAATGAGCCAGGTTTAGTCGGTTCGCAGGTTTCATAATAATTTTGGAAAGCCTCTTTTCCGTCAGTGTTTAAATCTTCTCTGCCGCTTACAGTTTTTGGGTCTGTGTCTGGTCTCATTTTTTCAAGCTTTGGCACTTCCCGATGATTTTCGAAGGTCTCTTCCTCGTCACTTTTTGAATGACTTTCAGTTTTCGCGTCTGTGACTAGTGCCGCTTTTTCAATCTTTGGTACTTCAGGGGCTTGTTCAATAGACCGGAATTTATTCTGGAAACTCACAAGTGAAGTTGTTCTTAAGTTCACAAAATGAGTACGGTTACCTGCTGTGGTAAGAACCGATGGCCACTAAATGTTCTGAAGAATATCGTAAAAGCGTTTTGTAGGGTGCAAAAATTTTTGATAGGGTTTGGAATTGATTCTGTCGCCATTAGACGAAGTGTTTCCATGACAGTTTTATTTTTTTGTGAGAGCTTTAGCTGGCCAAATTTTTCAGTGAGTTCTTGGGGACGCTTTTCCTGAAAATCAACATTTTTCTCTTGAACATCCTTTAGAAACACACCTCCACTGACGCTGTCTTCTTGCCATCATCAGGATAAAAATACTCAATCCTGATCACATATTTTTTCTCCTGAATATTCTTCGTTGACTTAAAATTCACTTGAACTTACTTTGTCTATGTACTCTTGACTCAATTTGAAGTCTTCTGTTTTGCTGATTTCATCGCTATACAATTCGAAATAACGAACAAGTGTTTCATAGAATTCGGGCCAGTTCTGAACAATCAATTTAATGATAACTAATAGGAAAAAGATAGCTTACATCGGCAAAATCTCGAAGAATTGAGCAAGCCAAATCAGTATTACCGTTATTGTTATCACCGATAACTTTGACGAAAATTTGAAAAAGTCGGAGCAGCACATAGAGCATGACCTGCGGAGCATCAGAAGTGAGCATCTCAAAAACTGAATTAATTGGAAGATTGGGAGTTTCTGAAATTATGAAAATAGGAAGAACACTAAAACAAGCGAGATAGTGAGAGTAGCCAGAGAAAAAATTGCTACGTCTTAAAAAACGCTTGCCGAAATGATAAGAGTTGTGTATGAGGAAGAAGATATGGGGTGCAGGAGGGGAAACTGGAGTTTGAAAAGACGAAATTTAAGGGACAAACTAAAATCAGAAGGTAAATTTTGAAATAATTGTTCCGGTCGACGGGAATCAAAGTATCGGTCAATAAAATATACAAAACCGTATTTTTTAGTGGATTTTCGGCCATTTTGACATTGCTAGGAGTCTGGAACTTGTCTGTCAAGTTTTCGATCACTTTGAAAACTTTGAAGGGTGTAAAATAGCTCAAAATGAACTGAAAAATTCGTTTCCGTTCATCTTTTTGACATTTACTGTACTTCGGGGGAAATAAATAAATTTCGATACTGACGTCTAACAGAGAACTGGTGGATCAAAAAGTTGATTAGTGAAAAAAGTTTTATTTTCATAGAAAAGAGACAAATCAAAATTAACAAAACTCATTGCGAATTTGAGCCAGTTTTTCTCAGTTCTTCTAGTAACAACCTCTGTTCTTCTTTTGCTTGATTCTGAAAATGTAAAAATTATGAGTTTAATTTTAAGAAATCAATTTTTACATTTCTGTCTATTCTTTGTTGCCTCTTTGCTTCTAATTCCAGCCGATTTGCTCTCATTTGCTCTTCTAATTTTTTTCCGAAATCCGTATATACGCGTAACGAATCCTCGTTGTCAGCTGGATCAGTCACTGATTCTTGAGCTGGAGCTGATTCCATGGGAAGGTTTGGCAGAGAATTCTGTGATTCGTGTGAGTACGCTGAAAATTGAAAAGTAAACCACGAAAATATAGTTTCAGAGAACATTGTACTTCTGTTTGTCGCCCATGTTCAGCCGCCATATTATCGGTTCTGGTTAAATTTGGATAGTTATCTGTAGATTCAGTTACTGAAGGAACCTTAATTGATTGAAATTGTTTGTTGGAAACTGAAATTCAACTCTACCAAACCTTGCTTATACAGTCCATAGTCTCTGCATATTTTTCAATCATTTCTTCAACTTGCTCATTTTGGACGCTATCCAACATATTTTGTTTGTCGTCGTCTCCAGTTGTTTCCAGAGATGACAGAATTTCAGAAAACATCGTTGACGAATCCTTTCTAACCTCTTCTTCAGGGATGTTCTTGTTTTGTGACATACAGCTTAACAAATGTTCTCTCACAAAGTGCAAAGCAATCTGAAAACATTTGAATATTAAGTTGGGCGCTTCAGGAGAAACTTACTCTACAGTAGTAAAGGATGTAGCTCATTAGTGGCTTTAAGAAAATGTGTGAATCTGGTTTGGATAACCGGGTTTTCACCTAAAGTTTTAGATTTCTAGTTGCTGAAAATCGTAAACTTACAGATTGTTCTTCTGAATTGCTGGAATCCCCTACCATCTTGATTGCATATACTAATCTCAATAGGTGTCAAACTTCCGCAGAGACAGCAGAGAAAAAACGTCACATGCGTTCTTGCTAAGCCTAAACCTCGTAATTGATGATGTTGTTTACGATATTCTTCACTCTTAGAGACCCAGAAGGTGATAGAACAATTTTATTTGTTAGGAATACCGAAATGTCAATTTACTGATAAGAAATTTTTTGGAAAACAGGAAGCAACCAATAATAAGGGTATTATGAAATGTTCTGAATTTCAAAATTGGTTTACAGCTCGTGGGGAGTAGTTTGGGGGATATTTGGGAACTTTGCAATTTCATAGTTTTTTTCGAAGTCCGGATCCATGCTAATTTTTCGAAGTTGAGACGTAGAGTAGATCAAATCAGGTTTAAGCTTTCCAAATTGATTCCTCAGTAATTCAATCTTTGATTTTTCGAGCTTCAAACTCTGGATAGTACTGTAGATATCCAGTAACAGCTGACCACAATCAACAAGACATTTCTGAAAGTTTGCAGTCAGAAACAGAACCAAAAAAGTAAAACCCCGTACCTTCAGAACTTTAACAAATGAAGCGCCTGGAAATTTTTCCTGAATCTCTTCCAAGAACTCGAAATCGTATTGCATTGCGTTGTAGGTTATCATGGTGCACCCGGAAAGATAACTCGATTCTCTCTGAAAAAAAAAGTAGCATGTTTCACAATAAAATTAGTTTTTTACCAAAAACTCTTGATGATCTGTTTTTTCAATCCGCGGCCAGTCTTCATGTTCCTCAACAAAATCCATCCAGCGCCTCAGAAGCAGCACAATGTTTTGCCTATAATTTTATTCATGCGGTTCGAACGACTTTTCTAGGCCAGCATAGTTGATGGTCCAGATAAGGCCTAACATGCACATGGTGTGTTTCCTAGGCCATTTACCATTGTGGCATAACTTTTGAGTTTTCTTGGCCACTATCCCTACGACCTGTTAATGACCTGATATTCCCCTTATGTGGTTTCACGACATTTTAACATTGTCGCCTAATTTTTGCAAGTTGAGCTTCCTAGGTCACTAACTTCTATAACCATGAAAATGGCCTGACATTTACCTGGTGTGTTTTGTAGGCCATTTTAACATGGTGGCCAAATTTTTGCGAACTGAATTTTCTAGTCCACCGTTGCTGATGGTCCAAAAATAGTCTAACAAGCACCTGATGTGTTTTCTAGGCCACCAACTTTTATGACCTAGAAATGGCCTGACAATTACCTGGAATGTTTTCTAGACCATTTAACTTGATGGTCTAACTTTTGAGTTTTCTAGGCAACCAACTTTTATGACCTAGAAATGGCCTGACATTAACCTGGTGTGTTGTCTAGGCCATTTTAACATGGTGGTCTAACTTTTGCAAGCTGAGTTTCTAGGCCACCATGGTAAAATTACCTAGAATTAATCTGATTCACCTGATGTTTTTTCTAGGCTATTTTAGAGCGGTGACCTAACTTTTCAAATTTGGTTTTCTAGGACACCACTTCAGAATTATCTAAAAAACGCATTATATGAGTATCATACCTTTTCTAGGAACAAATCAAAAAATATTTCAAAAATTACCTGCAACCCAATATCCAGTCCTTCCAATTTTGTTCCTGCTCCTCAAATCGATGTCTCGCCATAATGCATTTCAATAGAATCTCGATTCTCTTTCTAGACTCCTCTTTCATTTTCCGAAGTTCAGCTTCAAATCTTTCCTGCTTTCTTTTCCTTTCAGCTTTGACTATTTCAAGTTCCTTTGCATATCGTGAATTCTGTTCATATAACATTCTATCAAACGATTCGTTTTCGTAGCCATCAGCAGCTGAAGACTCAGGACATGCATCCTTATTTACTTGAGATGCATTTTTAGATTTTCTAGAAGTCTTGGAACTTTTTTGACCCATTCTGCGAGATGATAGGTTATTTACAGCGGAACAGGAAAAAAAAACGATTATTTGCTGATTGACCACATAGGAAAAAAGGATGACGTATTATTGCTATGTTTAAAAATGGACATAAACAAGTGTGATTCATATGTACAACACATTTATTATGTTATGAAATATTTCACTTTATAGCTCTCGAAAATACAAATTACGATCCAGATCAGGAAAGGATACATATTGATAATCTGAAGGATTTGCTGTTCTACAAATTGATCGGAGTTGATCAGTGGAGAGAATCTTGTTAGGGTTGACACGAGCCATCATAGATTGTAACTCGAGAAATTTCGACTGATCGGTTCCAAGACTTTGAGTGAAATTGTAGATTCTTATCAGCTCATGAGCAATATCAGCAATGCATTTCTAAAAAATTATCAACCACAAGACTTGTAATGAAAGGATTTCTACAGGTTTGGCTGGTTTTTGTTGGCTCCTATGCAAGATATCAAAACTGTATCAATTGACAAATGTTTGTGATGTTGTATATGTATCTCTCACAGGAACCAAGATAAACTGGCTCAAAGCTCAAAGTTAAGGGGTCCTTCTATTACAGGTTTGACGGTAACTTACCATAAGAACTTTCACAAACAATGTATCCGGATGAGCACTTTCGATTCTTTTCATGTGCTCAAAATCACATTCCATAACGTTGAAGGTGACCATAATAGAGTTCACAAAATGTCCGGTGTCTCTCTAAAATTACATTATTCTGTTTCATCAGTTCATCCTAAAATCTGTAATAGAAGGGCACCCATACTGTCAAGTTCAATTTCAATTATCTCGATTCCTGTGCAAGATATAAAAAATGTGTCAACTGATAAAATGTTAAAGATATAATATATCTTTAACAGGAACCAAGATAAATTAGCCCAAAGTTAAAAATTAGGGGTCCCTTCTATTACGGGTTTTACGGTATCTGGATATCCTCACCTGCAACTCGTAAAGGTCCACTATTTCTGGTCTTCGAAAACCTCTGTGGCTTTTCTCGACGTCATCATAGAAATCGTACCAGCGATTCAAAAACGAGGCAATACTGTGTCTGAATTCTCACCCTTTTAGTTTATCGAATTTTCCAAGAATATACTACACCTGCATCCTGCAATCCAGTCCATCCAATGTTGCTCCTGCTCCTCGAAGCGACGTTTCAACATAATGCATTTCAGAAGCATCTGGAAGCGCTGCTTCGACTCTTCCTTTAATGTTTTTAATTCTTCGTCAAACTCTTTTTGCTTTTTCTTCCGTTCCTCTCTCTTTGCTTCTAGTTCTTGGGCATTTCTTAGGTTTTGCTTCGCGAGTTCTATATCAAAAGTAAGATTATCGAGCATTGGGCTATCCCGACATAAGCTTATTTCTCTAGAACTCGACGAGTTGTTTAAACTTTCGTATATTGGAGGTGTGTTCTGAGATATGAGGGTAGCAAGATGCATGTCTTTTTGATAATTCAAAATTGCTTGATTTGCGTTGTAGGCTGCTGAAATTTGAGAAAATATAAACTATCGAGATTTGAAATTCTTACGAGACAGACTCTCCAGGGTTCCATTGAGCGTCATTTCGGGTTCCATTGAGCGTAAAGCATCAGCCGCGGAACTGAATTACGTAGATATTTGGGAATTAATGGAATTGATAAACTTACAATCCTGGCTTATATTCTGATTGTATCATAGTGTGCTGACTATCTTGTCCAAACGTGTTGAATGGTGACTGTCCTGAACATCGTTCTTGCGGATTTTGTTTCGTAACATTCTGGACCGGTTCTCGAGCGTTTCTACCGGAATGAGAAGTCCGATTTGTTATAGTTGTATCGTGAACGTGTTGATTATGAGGAGCATTACTCGAACTTATATCTTTGTATGCTGAAGTTCGAGAAAATATAAATTCTTGAGATCTTCCCTGAAATTCCCTGTTTTGTAAAGCATCGTCCGCGGAACTGAATGACATGACATTTTGAAAGTTAATGAATATTCCAAACTTACAATCCTGGCTTATGTTCTGATGGTATCATGGTGTGCTCACTGTATAGAATCCTAGTAGGTGTAGAATAGCGTCCTTGTGGATTTTGCTTCGGTACATTCGGAAGCGGTACTTGAGCGGGCCTATGGATTTGAGAGGTTCGAGTTGTTTTGGTTGTATTATGAACGTGCTGATTACGATGAGTACTATTCAAAGTTGGGTCTTTGTATCTGTCGTGAAGACTACTATTTTGCAAAGGAGGCGATTTTCTAAAAAAAAACAGCACTTTAAGCTGTAACGGTGTCTTAGAAACATACACGTATGGAGTTGAACTTGTTCTTTGGTGGCTGCTCTTCGGTAGCTGATCAACTGGTGGCTGCTCTGAAATCGGTATGTTCCGGAGAGGAATTCCTGGTGAATTTTCCGAGCGATTAAGATAATCAGACTTCTTGGAACCATGTAAACCATTTGTAGAATGATCAGAACATCTTGTATGGAACCGGAAACATTATAAAATGAGTTTTGAATTTCAACTTTTTAAAATGAAAAAAAACCTACAATGGAGATGTGGTGTGCCGATTGTCAATATGCGCTCTTTGACTAGGGATCAGGGTTTTCCGAACATTATCATGTTTTGTAGGGCTGGCACGAGGATCCTCTATACAAATAATAGTTTGTCCATCGTTGCTAAAATTTTGGTTTAAATTTACATCACATCACAAATGAAACTGAAAATTACCCGGAGTAATGTATAGAATGATTATTTCCTGATTGGTGTGATTTGGGATTTTCCTCTACTTTCAAAATCATTTCTTTTGAGTTTTTGGTTTCTACTGGAGTATTATGATGATCCCGTATTCCATCATCCGTATTCCGTTGCATGCTTGTAACTACGAAATCTCGTTCATGGAACTGAAAAAAAACTTATTTTCAAACTACATTGCATTCCAGAAAATAAATTACTCACCGATTCGTATGATCCTGATCCCTTCTGAATTTGAAAGTCGAGTACACCTTGCTTTCTTGCCTCGTTTATTATAAAGTCAGCGGTTGGATAGTATTCCCAGTAAAACTTGTCCCAATTCTGAACCACTATTTGTTCTTTTCTATATACCTTTCCGGAAAATTACTCTAATAGATATTGCGCGTTTCAAGTCGTTCACTAATTTTGGAGTATATCTTTCCAGAAAAGCTGTTCCGGGGACAACTCCACGAGGTTCTCTTGGATTCCATTTTATCAGATAGTCAATGTAAAATTTGCAGTTCTGTGATACCATATCTGATATAGTTTCTCCCTGGAAAACTTTTCAGAATTTTTTATTTTCCAAAACAAAACTTACCACAGGAAACTTCACTTTTTTCAAATTCTCACTCAACGTTCTGATGAACTTTTGATTCTCGTCAACAAACTTAGCATAACTTCCCTGAAACAAAAACTGAAAATTATAGTTTTTAATGAGAATTTTCCTTCACTAACCTTTCTTGCACATTCATTGAAACAATCAATAGTCTTTTCGGTAAGGTCCAGATAAACAACCATTTTATTTAGAAAGTAAAAGTATATGGGGGACACAAAAAAGAGAGAGGAAGAAACAGAAGAGTGAACACAACTATTGCTATGCTTAAATTTCGCAAGAGAGAGAATTAGAGGGAAAAAACGTTTCGTTGATAAGAGTTGTTTACAGAGAATTGAAAAAAAAATGGGGTGAGGAAGATATTGCTAATCGCAAAAATTGGAAATGGGGGGACCAAAACTGAAAATGTTTCAGATTGGCGAATTGTCAAGAGGATATTCAAGAAAATTAGAGAAAAAAAGAAAAGTTGTTTCCAGGTCGTGTTTTGATATAATCAATGAACCGAGTACCGGCCAGCCGCGTTCCTGGAAATCCGTTCGGAAATCTCTCCATTTTCTATAGTAGCCTCCTTCTGAAAAGCTTATGAATTTTCTGGCAAAACAGCATTTCATACGTTCAACTGGTTTCTTCTCTCTTTGATTGTTTTCAGTTTTTCTCCATAAATTCGGTTCTGTTCCGCTAAACGTCGTTGATGGTTTTCTTCCTCACTATCATACCCAGAAACTTGTGGAACTTGGTCGGAAACTTCAGAACGCCTGAAAAACAACGCCATCAGGTAGAAGTGTACATACAGGTCTTACTCATAGATCTGCTGGTCTTGGTTCGCTCTGTCTGAATTGTCAACTCGCTCATTGACTTCTCCTTCAACGTGATCTTTGTCATGATGTGAATCGGTTTCTGGTATGCTTTCCAACTTTGCAATTGAAACATTCTGGTTTTCAATTATTGTTCCATTCAAAATGGGATCATTTCTTTGCTCTTGATCTAACGTCTCGATGGTTGCTTCGGGAGTTTTTGTGGTTGTGCTGAGAGTTGTAATGTTATTTCACAATATGGGCATGTAAACATACCTGAGCATCATTCGATTCAATTTTTCAAACAAGCTGCTCAATTTTTCGTTTATTTTCCTGTTTGATTCGTTATGTTCGTTTTGTAGCTCCTCGAATTTTTTATAGATTTTCTTTTCAATAGCTGCTGCCCTCACATCTGTTCTCTCTTCTAACCACAATTTGAGATCATTCATCTCCTGATTCCGTTTACTTTCTAACTCTGTCTTTTTCGCCTCATTTGTTTCAATCATATAGCTCACTGAGTCTTTGATTTCCAGCATGAATTTCTCCACATTTTCCTCGCAATCTTTTTGAAATGTTTGTTTCATCTCATCTACATGCAGCTTTATTCTTCGATCAATATCACCCAACGATTGATCTTCATCCCATTGAAGACTGTTTGTTGAATTATCAAGCACAAAGTCGTCTGAGTTGTTGGTCACTGAATCTGTGGCAATGGGACTGTTCACTTTGGATCTGAAGCAGATACTTGAAAAAGTTTCAATTAATAGATTTGTACCTTGATTCGTTTAATTCTCCTGAATTTTCAGTTTCCAGTGGAGTGCTCGGATATACTCTGATCGCATCATTCGTAATTAGCTTCAAGTTTCTAACTACGAAATCTCGTTCATGGAACTGAAAAAAAACTTATTTTCAAACTACATTGCATTCCAGAAAATAAATTACTCACCGATTCGTATGATCCTGATCCCTTCTGAACTTGAAAGTCGAGTACACCTTGCTTTCTTGCCTCGTTTATTATAAAGTCAGCGGTTGGATAGTATTCCAAGTAAAACTTGTCCCAGTTCTGAAACACCACTTGTTTTTTGTACATAACTCTTTCGAAAATCACCCTAGTGGATATAGCCTGTTTCAAATCATTTACAAAGCATGGAGTATATCTTTCCAGGAGAGTTGTTCCGGGGACAACTGCAGGAGGGTCCCTTGGATTCCATTTCGTCAGATAGTCAAAGTAAAATTTGCAGTTTTGTGATACCATATCAGCTATATTTTCATTCTATAAAGCTTCTGAGGATTTATCGTTTTTGAAACAAAACTTACCACAGGAAACTTCACTTTTTTCAAATTCTCACTCAACGTTCTGATGAACTTTCGATTCTCGTCAACAAACTTAGCATAACTTCCCTGAAACAAAAACTGAAAATTATAGTTTTTGTTCACCATACTCCCCACTAACCTTCTTGGCACATTCGTTAAAACAACCAATAGTTTTCTCGGTGAGGTCCAGATAAACAACCATTTTGTTCAGAAAATAATAATTTATTGGGGACAAAAAAGAGTAGAGAAGAAGAGACACAAGAATGATCACAAGTATTGCTATGCCTAGAAATTTGTTCTCATAAATGAGTTGAGGATGGGTTTGTTAAAAGTAGAGGAAAGATAAGAACAGTGCTGATGAAGGAAGAATATATTGTTGAGTTGTGAGAATTCATAAAAACATAGAGAAAATGACAGAGATGAGAAAATTATTAAAAGGAGGGCCCCAAAATAAACTGTGTCGATCAACGGAATGAATAACGAGCTCTCATGTTTGCAGCCATTTCTTCAAGTTCTTCCTCTTCCTTTTGCTGGAAAGAATAGAATAATGTCTTCTGAAATTAATATTTACTCACTTTTTTCTGAATTCGTGAATCCCTAATCTTCTTAAATTTTTCTTCATAAAATTGGTTTTGTTTCGCTAACAGTTGTTCAATATCTTCTTCCTCGCTTTCTTCTGAAGAACCCTGTGGATCTTGATTGACACCATCCGGTTCTACATCTAGATCACTGACTTCCTGAGCAATGCGTTTCATTCCAATAGCTGTTATGCTTTCCACCGAGATCGATCCTTCTGATACATCCGATACATGGTCTTGCTCCGTTCCTTCCGGATCTTGTTCTTGCTCATTGATTTGCTGATCAACGTGTTCTTCTCCATTCGCTGCTGGCGTGGTTTCCACCGAGATCGAACTTCCTGAACCATGCTGATCGTCATCCACGCTTCCACCCGAAGTCTCTGACTTTATTTCTTCCCCATCAGGAACTTCAGATGTCTCAGAATTCATGCTGAAATCCGCAGCGTAACGGTAGTTTACAAAATCAAGACTCACCTCGAATCCTTCTGCGCTTGTGATCTACCACTTGCTTTCTCAAACCTCTCTCTAATTTTCCTTTCGGATTCATTCTTCTCATTTCGCATTTCTTCAAACTTTTCCTCGAGTCTCTTTTCAACTGTTACAGCTATCATTTGTTTCAACCTCTCTTCAAGCTCCCTGTCCGATTCTTCTTTCCTTGTTCGAAGTTCGTTTTGTAACTCTTCGAACTTTTTCTCAACTTTTTCCTCAATTTTTGAGTCAAGCTCCTTCAAATTGTCAGAGACCACTTGCTGAAACTTTATAATTTGTTTTTTCATTTTGTTGAAAAAACGAACCTTCAATATCGTGACATGATTCTCTATCTTTTCCTCCAGGTACAGTTTCAGATCATCCATCTTCTGCTGAATTTCGTTTTGAAGTTCATCTACTTTCTGTTGATTGGCATCAGTAGTTTTGGATAATGAGCACTTGATTTCAGACTCAAGCTGGACTACTTTCTGTTCCATTTCTTTCTGAAACTTGAAATAATGTTTAGTTACCGTAACCACTCTAATAGAAGGTAATACAATCCGTCAACGTTGAGTCCACAGATCTCGGTTCCTGTGAAGGATATCAGAAAGTAGTCAACTAACAAAATATTTTGAATGTTATAATAAACAATTTGTCGGTTGACCACATTTTCAAATCTGTTACAGGAAACGAGAAGCTCAACGATGATTTTTTCTTACTTTCAAATCGTTTTTTGCCGCCTCAAAGTTTTCTATTTGCGTATCAATGTGGTTCTTGTAAGATTCCAAATCAGCTTGGATTTCCGTTTTCATCGTTTCCGGTTTTCGGTGCACGTCTTCAGTTTCAACACATCGATCAGGGTCTGTATCAGATGAATCTGAAAATTTTTTATTTAATCCATAAGCTTCTTAATTTTGTTTGATTTACTTGAGTTATTTCCAGCTTCATTCCCGCCAGAATTCGTTTCATCAAGTTCTTTGTCTGAAGTCGTTTCGCTGTTCGTATCAGCATCTGAACTCAGTCTTGAAGAAAACTGAAAATAACTTATTCAAAAAATGAGACTGAAATCTCGTTTATTACATTTGGATACCAGCAGCTCTCATGTTCGATGCACACAAAAATCACTTTCTGCTCCCGAGCTGCATCAATAATTTCATCGACATATGGAATATATTTTTCATAAAAAGAATCCCAATTCTGAAAATCGCAATCTAGGAAAACTCATGAATCAAAATGTTTACCATTCCCAAAATTGCATCCTTCATATCATCGTTAATTGTTTCTCTCACACTTCCAGCTCCATATGTTCCTTGGCCACTATTTCCCGGGTACTGAGGATTGAAATTTTCCAAGTGTCTAATCAATTTTCTCATATTCTGAGCAATTGACATACTTGTTTCCTGCAATAAAGACTAAAACTATCAAACAGGCTTATTAACGAGCACCTACATTTTTCAATATTACGTTGGGGAGATTGTCAAGATCCTTGCACAGAGTTCTTTTGTATTTATCGAAGAAGGGTTTGTAATTTTTCTGTAAATATAGGCAAACGGTAAGAATAACCAGGAAAACGACACAAACCTGACCAATGCAGCTCTTGAAACTAGTAATCATATCCTTAGAAATCAACAGTTCAGCGACCATTTCTGAAATTCAAAAAGTTGAAAGAAAATAGGAAAAGTGGAAAATGCGAGAATTTACACATAATTAACACAGAATTAACACATTCCGAGACTACATTTCTACGACTGAATTTTGGAGGAGAAACCTGGAACAAAAATTACAGATTCATAACCCAGTAAAATTTATGTAAAACATAATGGTGAAATAGTTAAAAGTTGCCTGATTTTTGTGAAGAAAAAATAGTGCAAACAAGAACACTAGAGCAGGAAAATACCTATGTCGTCAAAAAATTAAACAACAGAAAACCGTTGTTTTATCAATTGAAAAATGTATCAACAACCTTGCAACGACTAACAGAAGAGAATGAAAAAGAATTAAAATAACGATGAGGAAGGTTTCTTAATGATGACAAGGGTTATACTTTGCATAAAGTTTTTAGGCACGTTTGGATTCATTCTCTAGACACAGAAGGTATTCGCGGGATTCTTACGGAAAAATGTAACTCACGAATGGATTTTTGTTCGTCTGGTGTCGGTGGTCGTAAATTGTTCAAAGCTTGGCAGGCCCGTGCATCAATCCTGAACAAAACATATTAAACACCGAACACCCGACGGGCTAAAATCTTCAACTTACGTTCCAACTTCAGTTTCTCCGCGATTACCCAAATCGACAGATGACAGTATTGTCGAGTTGTTTGCCGTAGGGATATCCCTGGTGACAATTGAAAAATCACTCGTTCCATTTTCAAACGTCCAATTATTTGAATGACTGCCGTTCAAATTATGGTCAAATGTTTTCGATTCGCGAAGATTGAAAAAATTGAGTTTGAGCATCATGATTGATGTCTTCAAAATTTCTGGTATGACTTTGAGCATTTCAACTGAGTTATTGATTTTGAATGGATCTCTTCTTTCTAGATTACTATCAGTTTTTGGCAAAATGAGATATATATTCCCTCTGGTAGAAAAATATAATAAAATAAAATACAATTTTATTCGAACTAAAAAGATCTTAAATTTGGGTACCAGTTATTCTCATGTTCCACTCTCACAAATATGCTTTTCTGCTGTCTAGCTTCATTGATGATTTCATCGATATATGGAATATATGCATTGTAAAAAAACTCCCAATTCTGTAAATCGTTATTTGAGAAAATAGTATTAATCGAAATTTTTACCATTCTCAGAATAGCATCTTTCATTTCTTCTCGAATTTTTTTCGCTAACACTCCCAAGTCCAATTGTTCTTCTCACATCGTTTCCCGGGTACTTCGGATCAAAATGTTCCAAATATTTAGCCAAGTTTCTTATATTCTGAGCAATTACCATACTTGTTTCCTGTAAGAAAACAACTTTCAAACAGGATACTTAAGGAATTAACACTTACATTTTCCACTATAAAACTGGTGAAATTGTCAAGATCCTTGCACAGAGTTCTTTTGTATTTATCGAAAAAGTGTTTGTAGTTTTTCTGAAAATTTAGCAAATGAAAAAAATAACAAGAAAAACGATACAAACCTGACCAATGCAGCTCTTGAAACAAGTAATCATATCCGTCGTAATCAACAGTTCCGCAACCTTTTCTGAGAACTGGAAACGTAAATTACATGTTGGGAACTCATAAAATTTGTATAGAACATAATGATCAAACGGTTGAGAATTGCCTTATTTTTGCAAAGAAAGAATAGTGCACAATAGCACACTGGAGCAAAAAAAAATGTTGTCAAAAAACTAAACAACAGAATTGTCTTATCAATTGAAACATATGCCAACTACATTGCTACGATTTAAAGAAGAGAATGAAAAGGAATTAAAACAACAACGAGGAAGGTTTCTTAATGATGACAAGGGTTATACTTTGTATAAAGTTTGCAGAATAATAGATAGGATTCAATGAACGGTTTGCATTTGCCAGATCAGAAAACTTTTGTAAACATTTTGATACAACTATCCTCATACCGTCAACTTTGAGCTCATATATCTCATTTCTGGTTAAATATACTAAAAAGGTGCCAACTGACAAAATGTTCATCATATAATCAAACATATTTTTTAAAAAAATTGGCTCAAAGTTAGAAGTTTAAAGAGTGGAGTCTATTAAAGGAAAAAGACAGCGTCTATTAGGGGAAAAATAAAACAAATTTCTATCTTAACGACTCAAGACGGATGAAAATTAGAGAAAAAATTGTTTATTAAAAATGCAAAACACAAGTACTGAAAAATTATTTACAGAAATGCATATGTATTATCTTCTCCGACGTTTACTATTTTGTGAATCCTCTCTCTTCTTGCCGGATTTGCGGTGAGAGCGCTTTTCGTGGCCATCAGTAGAATGCTTCTAGAAAAAAGATGTTAAAAAAATCATTGAAAAAGCATCTTCACCTTTCTAGAATCTCTACTCTTTGATCGATGGCTTCTGCTTTTTCTAGAAGTTTTGCAGGTGGCTTCATAGGCTGAAAGTCAAACTTATGCGCAAATAATCTTATGTAGTTCACTCACTCGGCAATTTATCCGATTCATCTTTGTCATATGTATTTGATTCCTCCAACACTTCAATAACAGCCACAGAACTTTTAATCTCTCTTTCCGGAAATTTCAAGTTTTCGATTTCAAAACAATCCTGGCAGATTTTCCTCAATGACTTTGTGGTTGGGATTTCGGCATATTTAAGAGAGGAAAACAAGTCACACAGCTTCAGATACCAGCTATGATCAAATTGGGTCTCTTCAGTCTTATCCAGAATTTTATGAAGAATTTGGACATGCTCACAAATGCATTTCTGAAAAAAACCTGATACATTTGGCGGGATTAAAAAAAACACTCACCTGCAGAACTTGAAGGAAAATGGCATCTGGAGAACTTAGGATTATATTTCCTAGTTGATTGAATGAGTTGAATAAAATGTCCAATAATATGTACACTCTTTTGTTGAGTTGTATAACTTCTTCTCCAGCTTCCATTTCTTCTGGCACTTTTTTGAACTGTTTCACATTCCTGGCCTATGAAATAATACAGTTATCATCTGGAATAAGCAAAACACCCACAAACTCTTCATAATCTTGGAAATACTTCAACAAGTGTACTACTGGATCTCTATAACAGAGTTTTATCCAATCTGCAACCTCCTGCTTCTTTTCTTCAAATCTATGACGCAGCTGAATGCAATTCAAGAGAGTTATGAAACATTGATTTTGTCTTTTCCGAATTTCGTCAAGCTCTTTTTGGAACGCTTTCTGGAAGTTAATTTAAAACTGATATCATACGTTTTTAACATTCGGCTTACTTGTTTCTCTTCTCTTTTTCTTTTAGCCTCTTCCAATTTCTCTTGATGTACCCTTTTTTGTTTTTCCAGTTTCGCCTCGAACTCCTCGTCTTTCTCAACAAAACTTTCATCTGAATCTTTGATTTCCTTCCAAACAGTGTTTTCAGATTTGGAGCGAAGATCTTGGTTAATTTTTAGTTGAACTTCCTGAAGAATAACATTCAATTCACATCTTTTCCCACAACTCACCTTGACGTCTTCACAGACTTGAGATATATTTTCTGAATACTTTTCCAAATTCAAATCAATTTCCACTATTGTTGGATCTTGTAACTCCACGGAGTCTTCTCTTTTTAGTGAGTTCAAAACATCGGTGAATGGATTTGGCGGTTCCATTAGGGCTGTGATGTTTTCAAGTTCGATTGATTCAGGATTTTCCAGCTGAAACGTTTTGTTAGGATGTGAAAACGCATTCAAAAAATTTTACTGTTTTCTCATCTTGATTCTTTCGATCGACTTCTGCCAACGCATCATCCAACAATAACTTTCCATCCTTTGAGAGTTCAACATCCTGAATTTCTGTTTGTTCCATCGGGATGATAGAAAAACTAGAATCGTCTACATTTTGAAAAGATTCTTCTGATTTCCATGGATATTTCACTTTCAAAATAATAATCTCTTCTTTTGTCTAAACACAGTATAACTTAGGTGTATTACTCTTTTTTTTTCAGCTTACCATTTCGTCCACCTCTTTAGACACTTCAACAAAATCCTCTTCCATTATTTTCGTACAGACCATTCTGTAAAACTCCGGGTTCTTATCTATCAAATCAGGCGATCCCTGAACAATTATAATAATTTTCAATGTTATCATTTCTAGAACTCACATCATTTTTATATTTTCTCACATCGGTCAAATGCACTTTAGAGTTTCCAATCTTTTTGTTTGTATGCTCAATAAATCGATACACCGTAGTTGTCACGAAATAAGCAAGAGTCTTTTCCTGCTGAATATATGGGTATTTCAATGGAATCCAGATGTCGTTAACATTCTAATAGAACACCCCCCCCCCCCCCCCCCAGATCGTCAACTTTGAACCCATATATCTCATTTCCTGTAAAAGATATCGAGAAGTGGTCAATTGATAAAATGTTTATCATAGTGTCGAATATGTTTCATCAGTTGATTACTTTTCGATATTTTTCACAAAAAGTGAGATAAATTGGCTCAAAGTTGAAAGTCAGGAGTAGCGTTCTATTAGAGTGTTTATCTCAAAACTCACATTTTCCAGTTGTATGGCACCTTTGGTTGGCATCTCTGCATCTTTTTAAGTTATTCGGAATTTGGTACAAAACTTAAGGGATAAGTAGATGATCAGATTTTTAGAAACTGAATAAAAATTGATTCAAAAATAACCAAATAAGCGTTTATTCACAATTAATAGGTTTCCTCAATAATTGGTACACTATTCAACTTGGGAAATTTCACATTTTGATATATTTCAGATGTATCTTCAGTTTTACAGATTGCTCTCAGTTGTGACGTTGAGTAGATCTTTTCGGTTCTCAGTTTTGATATGGCCTCCTCAAGTTCAGTAAATGATTGCTTATCAGTTTGAAGGTTTGAAACAATATTAACAATTGTTAAGAGTTCTGTGGCCACATTCGCAAGGCAACTCTGAAATTTTAAACAAATTTTTGAATAGTATCAAATACAGGGTGGCTGAAAAGTATTGAGACACTTGTTATGATGGCTCTTGGCACCGTGCCAAGTCGTATTTTCAAAAAGTTTCGTATTATTCCGAAAATAGGGAGCGTATATAAGCCGACATTAGAGCCATTTCCCATCACTTTATCTCTTCACGAAGTTATGCGAGCTTCTCCTCATCGCCAAACCATTGCCAAGCTGTTCAACGACGGCATCTCCACCGGTGACATCGCTCGAAGACTTCTTCTTCCGAGAGCAACTGTCTATCGAGTTGTGCAACAATTGAAAGATCGAGGACATGTGTTGGAGCTTTAGAAAAGCGGAAGACCTCGTACTGTCAACACTCGCCGGACTCGTGGCATCATCAAGAAGAGAATCACACGAAATGATGCGGTCAGCATGAACCAAATGGCTTCATCGCTCGGAATCTCAAGACAATCGGTTCAATCCATTGTGAAAAAGGACTTGGGTCTGAACAGTTATCGGCTCCTTCGTGGCCAATACCTCACAGAACAGTCCAAGAAGAATCGGCTCGAAAAAGCGAAAAAGTTGCTCGACGCACTCAAGGTGCGCCGCCTCTCTGAAGTCATTTGGACTGATGAGAAAATTTTTACGGTTGAGCCGCTTCCGAACCGACAGAATGCTCGGCAATTGTTGTCAAAGGACGAAGCAAAGTCCCCAAAACGTCGTCTGGCCTACAAGAGACTTTTTCCAAAGTCAGTGATGGTGTGGGCTGGATTGACGTCGGAAGGTAAAGTCCCATTGGTTTTCATTGATAGAAATGTGAAAATCAACTCGGATGTGTACCAAAAGTTGGTGTGATGGATGTTTTACGTCCGTGGGTCACTAGCCACTTTGGCCAGCAACCCTTCATTCTTCAACAAGATTGGGCCCCGTCCCATGGCTCGAAATCCACGAAAGCTGTTCTCGACGCTCATTTCCCTGGCTACTGGGGCAAGGACATGTGGCCCGCTTCCTCGCCCGATCTGAATCCACTCGACTTTTCCGTTTGGGGATATTTGGAGGAAAAGGTGATGGCTCGATCGCACCCAAATGTGGATTCACTGAAGGCCGCTTTGCTCAAAGCATGGGATGATCTTGACGATGACTACCTCCGGCGCACCGTCGCTTCTGTTCCAGCTCGTTTGATGGTGTGCATCAAGGCCGAAGGCTCAAACTTCGAATATCTCCTCTGATATCTTTTCTATTACTATCATTTGTTGAAAAAATAAATCTGGTTCTTTTGTTGAAACTCCATTTTTGAAAATACAACAAAAAACAAGTGTCTCAATACTTTTCAGCCACCCTGTAGCAAGTTACCTGAAGGATTCTCAAAAACAAAACTTCCGAGTAGCCCTCTATCGAATTCAATTTTCCGAAATCGTCTTCCAAATCGTTAAATACTTCTATCAAAAAGCTATAGAATCTTTTTCGCTCTTTCTGAAAATTTATGAAAATTCGTTGAAATGTAATCTACGCTTGATTCACCTGGAACTCCTCCAAATCGTCACTGTCTGGTTGGTGTTTTCTCCCAAAAACCGTATGATATTCTTGCTTAAAAATTGAAAAGTAGCGATGCAGAGAAGCAATGTGGTTCCTAAATTATTATGTATCTTTTTGAACCTCGTATATGATTTAGAATACCTGCAAGTTTGAATCCAGTCCATCCAATCCTGCTCTTGCTCTTCAAACCGCATTCTCAAAAGAATACATGAAATGAAAATTCGGAATCTTTCTTCGGATTCGTTTCTCAATTTTCTCATTTCCTCTTCCAACTCCGCTTGCCTTTTTCGTCGCTCTCTTCGTTTCTCTTCCAGTTCTTCTCGTTGCTTAGCTTTTAATTGTTCCAGATCTTCATTGAAACGTGTGTTGTCTTCTTCGGATTCTAATGAGATGTTCGGATCCAGTGGAGCATAAAATTGGCTTTCTTTCTGCTCACGAAGCTCTTCGCTGGTATTTTTACCCTTTTCAATCATTTCCTGAAAATTATAAATTAACTTTTTCAATGTTTCTTTCAAGTCTCACATCAGCTTGATGATTAAGGAAACTCATATCTGCATTGTAAGTGAAGAAATCGTTGTCATATTTCTCATTCTCAAATTCTGAATCACGAATTGAATGATGTTCATCCGGTGTTGGTAACCGTAAACTATTCAAGGCTTGGTCGGCCCATGCTTCAGACCTAAATATAAATTTTATTTCAAAAATTATTTGAAAACCTAGATAAAAGCCAACTCACTCTTTTGGGGCTAAAAGACTTTCTTGTAGGGAATTGGGCATTTCTAATTGGCGCAGGGTTTGATAGTCATTGGTTCTAGAATTATTAAATGAAGTCGATACTGGATTTGCTACTCACTGATTCCGTTGAGCATTCTCTGGGAGGGTCCCATATTGCGAAAGAGTATCTCGCATAGTGTTTGAAGAGATTATGGAGTAACCATGAGGTTGACTCTCGACTGGAATGGTTGCGACTGTACCAAAGCCTTTTGGACCGTCAGCCCTTTGAATAGATACATTTCCAGCATCAAATTTGGTTCCACTTGCTGTTTGGATTAGCCGTTTGGTGCCACATTGATTGTTATGGTTTATTGGATTGCCGAGGGAAGCACTGTAGATTCACATTTTAAACTAAATTATTAATATACAGATGTACCTGGACTGGTTCTCTGAAGGAATAATGGATTTATGATTGAATGATGAAACAGCTATTTCTTCCATTGGCTTCATATGGCTCACACTGGATTCAGAGCTGATTTCCTGGATTTCTTTCTCTGTGCTGAAAAGACTTAATTAGATTACTTTAAATGTGATATCTTACCTTGTAACATTGTCATCTGGAATTGCAATGTGATGCGGCGGCGTTGGATAGTTTGTAGAGTTGTAGGAATTACCGTAACTCCCATGTAATGAAATATGATAATGCGATCTGGAAAAAAACTATGCTATCTGCAAACCTGCAAATTTCAACTTACCCGTTAGTGCTTCCGTTATGGCCCATATTTGAGATTGTTGCCGAACTATTTGTAACAGAAGAATTGCTTGAAAAATCAATTGTTCCATTTCTGATATTTGAATTTCTCGAAGAACTGATGTTCGAACTAATAGGAAAGCAAAACAAAATCTAATATCTCACCTTGTGTGACTATCCGCTGAGAAATTACCCTGTCGGCTAGTTTCATGTTGTGGCCCCCCAGATTTTAATGTGAAATTGGTAATTTTTGACTGAACATGTGTTCTGAAAACAATTATGCTAACTACAAATACCGGACTGGTAAAAAACCTTCAACTTACGTTTCATCTTCATTTCCTCCGGGATTACCCAAATTGGCAGATGGTGTCAAGTTTTTTGCAAAAGGAGAGGTGACGCTTTGAAAGTCATTCCTTCCATTTCCAACTTTTGAATTATTTGAATGACTGCCGTTCAAGTTAGCTTGGGATGTCATTAATTCCTTAGAACTGAAAAATTGAGTTGGAACACCAGAATTGATTTTTTTCAAATTCTACCTAGCAGGTTTGGATTTGAGCATTTCACCAGAGTTTTTGCTGTAGTATGGATCTCCTCTTGTTGGATTACTATCAGTTGTTTGCAAGATAAAGTATTCATTCCCTCTAGTAGAAAACTGTAATAAAATAATATTCAGTTTTATGTGAAATGGAAAATTCTTACATTTGGGTACCAGTTATTCTCATGTTCCACTCTCACAAATATGATTTTCTGCTGTCTAGCTTCATTGATGATTTCATCGATACGTGGAATATATTCATTGTAAAAAAACTCCCAATTCTGTAAATCGTTATTTCAGAATATAGTATTCATCGAAATTTTTACCATTCCCAAAATTGCATCTTTCATTTCATCGTGAATTTTTCCGATAACATTCCCAAACCCATTTGCTCCTTTCACATTGCTTCCTGGGTACTGGGGATTGAAATTTTCCAAGTATCTGACCAGGTTTCTTACATTTTGAGCAATCACAATACTCGTTTCCTGTAAGAAATGCTGAAACCATCGAACTGACAAACTAATAAAAACCTACATTTTCTAATATTACACTGGTGAAATTGTCAAGATCCTTGCACAGAGTTCTTTTGTATTTATCGAAAAAGTGTTTGTAGTTTTTCTAAAAACTTAGGAAAATCTAAAGATAACAAGGAAGAACAACACAAACCTGACCAATGCAACTCTTGAAAGAAGTTATCATATCCGTCGTAATCAACAGTTCAGCAACCATTTCTGACATTGAAAGAGTTGAAAGAAATTGGAAAATGGAAAATAAGCAAGAATTAACACTGAGGAAGACACATTCCAAAAGTCATATGCATTGCTACGACTAAATTTTGGAGGAGAAAATAGAGTGGAAAATCGAGAGATAGGAGAGGAAGAAAAATGAAAAAACATGTACACAAATAAAAACTGAGTTAAAAAAATACAAATCTCCAAATGAAGAATTGAAACTCCGAATGAAGACTCTATAAACTTTTCAGCGAAATTCCGTAATTGAGAATCAGAATTTGGAAAAAAAAAACTAAAAATCGACATTTCTACCCGAAACGCAACAGTAAACAAACTGATAACCGGTGGTGGTATTTGACAAAAAAAGAGAAAAAAGGGGGAAAATGTTATCAGTAAAAATAAGAGTGAGGAAGAGAGAATATGAAACCAGATAATATTTTTTTTTGTATTAGGAATAACAAAAAAAATTAGGAATCCTGATCAATATGATTTTTCTTATCATATCAGAACTAAAATGAAACTTTAAATGGGGAATTTCCTAAATATATAATTTGGCCATTTTTAGAAAAAAGACAGAAAATCAGAAACTCGAAATCTCGGAATCGGTTTTTTACTGAAACCTAAAAAAAACCCGGTGTCCTTCGAAAATTGGCAAATAGCTGAAAACTAGGAATTTTCAAAAAATTATGTTAATGCAAAGTTTTCAATTTAGCTTGTCTTGATATCAGAAAAAAACATTTCATCAGTTTCCGATGTTTTAATATCTCAAACAGGAAACAGTATAATTAGGTTCGAAGAAACGATAAGGAGTTTCACAGGTTTTAAAGGTAAAAATTCGAGTTTATTTGAGCGTGATGAAAAAATAAAATTAGAAAAGAAACCCCGTAGCAAAAAATGCTTTAAAAGAAAGTTAAAATTCTAGAAAAAAACGACGTGAATTGTTTTAGAAACCATTGACCTTTTTGAAAGTAATATAAAAGATGAGGGAAATGAAAGAAAGAATCAGTTCTCACCTTCTCTGATCTCCAGAGAAGGTGACCCGGGGATCCTGGGTCCTAGACCCTGTGTCCTAGGTCCTGGGCCCTGGACCCGGGTGACGTGGGTCCGGGTGACCTGGGTCAGGGTGACCTGGGTCCGGGTGACCTGGGTCCGGGTGAACTGGTCCGGGTGACCTGGGTCCTGGATCTGGGTGACCTGGTCCGGGTTACCTGGTCCGGGTGACCTGGATCCGGATGACCTGAATCCGGGTGACCCTGACCGGGTGACCTGGATCCGGGTGACCTGGATCCGGGTGACCTGGGTCCGGGTAATGTAATTTGTTTCTTTTTGTTTTTCTGAAATGTTCAATTCCTGAACAGTTGGTTTATTGATCATCTCTAGAGTTTCATCATCAAAACTTCACTCTTTCTCTTATCATTTTTTCAAATTTTTTTTGCATAACATGTTTGTGTCCTTTGATAACCCATTTGTATAGTCCTGCTTGGTTGATTAGTACACCGGCTTTCGGTTTTTTTTTCAGTTTTTAGGAGTCTGGAGCTCAGCTGTTATGTGTTCGATTACTGGAGGACGTAAAAAGAACTTAGTTTGAAAACTTTGAATTCACAGAATTTTTGAAAATACCCTAGTTTTTCAGATACTTGCCGGTTTCTGTTTTCGCCGTTTTCAGTACGAAATGTGAAAAAAAACAGGTGTCTTCTAGATAAATAGCTGAAAAACTAGGAATTTTCAAAAAGTTCTGTGAATGAAAAGTTTTCAATCTAGGTCATTTTTACACCCTTCTCAATTTTTAAAGAGATCGGAAACTTTACAGCCGAGCTCCGGACTCCTGAAAATGGCCGAAAATCAACTGAAATACAGGTTTTTTTTAATTTTTGAAATTGATGATTCTTTTTGAAATATCTACTAACCTACTCCAGTACACAGTGTACTCTTGATCTTTGTCCAATTTTCTACTTCTTTTCAAACTTTGTCCAAACAAACAATTTGGTTTGTATCCCCACCTGCGTATCCAACAACATGTGATACTCTCTAACATTTTCTTTCTATCCCTGCGCAAACTCTCTTTTCCCCATCAAGTCCTTTTTTTCGTATTATTTTGAGTTTTTTAGAATGGTTTTGAACCTCATTCTGGTAGCAGCAGTTGCATTTCTATTCCATCAATTGATATGGAAGCGAAGGAACTGGCCGGCTGGTGAGTGATTGATCTTATGACGAAAATTTTGTTATCGGTATACAATGGTTTTGATCTATTGGTCTGGGTTTTCGTAGTTTCTAGTTGGTAGATCTACCCTTTTTTAACTTGAATGGATTTTAAAACCAAACTTTGAATAAAGATTCCGTAAAAGCTGAAATTGTCAAGCTTCATCTAATTTATCTTGCCTTCTATGTTAGATATCAAAAATATATGTCCACTGATGAAATGTTTGTGATATTATGATAAACAATTTGTCAGTTGACAACTCTTTTATATCTTTGCCAGAAACCAAAAATTTGCTCAAAGTTTTACGGTAGTTACAACATTTTTACAGGACCAACCCCTCTACCTCTAATCGGAAATCTTCTCTCCCTACGGTCCCCTGCGCCTGGATACCAAGCTTTTGACAAATGGACCAAAAAATACGGAGACATTTACACTTTCTGGCTTGGAACCCGTCCTTACATCCTAGTTTCCAGCTACGAAGCACTCAAAGAAACATTCATTAAAGATGGCGAAACTTATGCTGACAAAAAACCAATGGCATTCCAAGAAGCGTTCCGAGGAGGATCGTATGGAGTTGTGGAAACCAACGGACCGTTTTGGAGGGAACATCGAAGATTTGCGATTCATCAGTTTAGAGATTTTGGTGTTGGAAAGGATAGGATGGAGCAGAGGATTATGATTGAAGTGGAGGATATATTCCGAAATTGTGACAAAACTTTGGGAGAAGGTGTTGATTTGACGGATATTTTTGATAGAGCAATTGGAAATGTGATCAATCAAATGTTGTTTGGATATCGGTTTGATGAGGTAATGTTTTCTTTCATCAAATTTTTTTCAGGAAATTCCTCGAAATAAATTCGGAGTGTCGTTGTTGACATTTTACATAGTTGTTTTTCACTGGTAACTTTTGCACGTTGGGTTTTCTAGGCCACCACGTTAAAATGACCTAGAAAACACACCATATGAATGTCAGGCCATTTCTAACTCATTCTAACGTGTTGGCCTAGCTTTTGCAAGTTTTTGCAAGTTTCTAGGCCACCACCTTAAAATCATCTAAAACACACCCAAGGAATGTCATTCGACTTACAGGCCATTTTACCATAGTGGCGTAGAAAACTCAACATGCAAGAGTTGGGCCACCACTTCAAAATGACCAAAAAAAATTCCGCATTGCGCATTCTTCAAGAAATCTCGGTGAACTCTTTCCTCGGAAAAATGGCCTAGAAAACACACCAGAGGCATGTCAGGTCATAGGCCTTTTACCATTGTTACCTAGAAAACTAAACTTACAACAGTTAGGCCGTCACTTAAAAATGACATAGAAAAAACACACCAGGTGAATATCAGACAAATTCGGGGTCTTTTTAATTGGTGGCCTAGAAAACCCAATTTGCAAAAGTTAGGCCACCACTACAAAATTACTTAGAAAACACAACAGAGGCATGTCAAACCGTTCATAGGTCATTTTACTATGGTGGCCTAGAAAACCATGTCGCAAGAATTAGCTAAAAACTCAAAAAGCATTTTCAGACCAGAGCCGACGAGTTCCGCACCATTCGCGCATTCTTCAACTTCAACTCTGGAGAATTCGCTTCTTTCTCAATGCGAGTTCAATTTTTCCTCCCATGGATGGGATACATCATGCCAGGCCCAACTATTCTTGACAGATTCAAGAAGTACCAGAAGGGATTCACAGAGTTTTTTGGAACACAGATCGCGAATCATAAGAATGAGATAGATTTTGAATTGGAAGATAATTCGGACTATGTGGAAGCCTATTTGAAGGAGCAGAGAAAGAGAGAAAAGGAAGGGGATTTCGAAAGTTTTAGGTGAGTCGCACTTTGAAATTTTCTTTTCAAAAAATGATTTTCAGCACCAAACAACTGTCAAATATGGTTCTGGACCTTTGGTTTGCTGCTCTCATGACCACTTCCAACACTATGACCTGGTGCTTTGCCTATACCTTAAATTATCCAGATGCTCAGAAAAAGCTCCACGAAGAGCTCGATAGAATAATCGGGAGTGATCGGCAAATTACTACAGCCGATAAACCAAACCTTCCATACACAAACGCATACATCAATGAAATTCAAAGAACCGCCAATCTGGTCCCTTTGAATCTTCTTCACATGACGACAAAGGATACGGTACTCAAGGGGTACCACATTCCCAAAGGGACCGGAGTGGTCGCGCAAATCAGTACGGTGATGTATGATGAAGAGGTAACTTGTATTTGAAATTTTTTTAAACAAATGGAATTCCAGGTGTTCCCCGAGCCCTATATTTTCAATCCTGATCGATTCATTGATGAGGAAGGAAAACTGAAAAAAGTAGAGCAGTTGGTCCCATTCTCTGTTGGAAAGAGGCAGTGTCTAGGAGAAGGTTTGGCTAAAATGGAACTGTTCCTTTTTGTTGCCAACTTTTTTAATAGATATGAGGTTTGGAATCGGACGGTGAATTAAAAACTGAATAGGAATGTTCAGACTGTTCCTGATTCTTCTGGTGCTCCAGAGATCGACAAGGCCAAGTTGGGTGGGATGCATACGAAGGAGTTCCGAGCGATTTTGAAGAAGCGTCATGGAGAACTATAATTAAATTAACATTTATTTTTTGGCCTACTAGTATTTGTTAATATACCTATTCTTATCATTTTACAAGAAATACAAGCTGCAAATCTAACTTTTATCCACGATGACAAAATTTGGTATGGAGCGAAATTTCAGCATTTTAAATCTGATTTAGTAGAGATTTAAGAGAATTTAAATAAATAAAAAAAATAATCAGTGGTTTTAGAATCCTGGATGGTCCTTGCATTTACAGATTTTTTCGAAAATTCCTAGTTTTTCAGCTATTTGCCGGTTTCTGACAGAAACCCATTTTTTCAAGTTTTCAGTACAAAAACGGGTCAAAAAGGGTGTTTTTCATAAATCGGCAAATAGCTGAAAAACTAGGAATTTTCAAAAAAAAAATCTGTGAATGCACTTTTCAATCCAGGTCTGTTTTCAATCCAGGACGCTGTTTTCAATCCAGGTCTGTTTTACATCTTCCGAAACTTTCAAAGTGATCGAAAACTTGACAGCCGAGCTCCAGACTTCTGAAAATGATTAAAATGGCAGATAAATAATAACTTTCCCAGAAAACTGTTTAATAGTGTGGGCTGAGTGCTTTATGACAGATTTTGAGACATGTTTTCCAATGAGAAGGACGAGCGCGTCAATGAAAATAGACTCGTCTCATTGTGGTCCTCTCCTAGCTATATTGACTCCTGTCAATCATCTTCCAAGAGCTCCTTCACCTCATGTAAAACTTATACATACCAATTTTCCCATAAGCCCACATAACTGGCTTCACATGTTTCCCCATAAACCCATTACTATGATGTTCCAAGTTTCCCATAAGATAACAACAGGTGTGTTCTCCCTGTGCTATCCGAACCTAGGACCTCCCATGTCTGTCCAGGTGTCTAGTCATTTCTCATTCATTCATTCAGAGTGTTCCCCCACTCTATTCGAACTGTTATCCTCTGACAATATTGATTTTTCCCGCCTTCTAATTTTCTTTATATTCTACACCTAACTTAAGCTATTCAGATCTTAACTCTGTTATGTTGTCTCTACAATCCAATGGAAGAAACTTGCTCACTCCGGAGAACTTTATGAAAATCGTGAAACGGTGTATCCCGGAAGAAGTGAGAAGTGAACCTCTTAAAACATTTTTAATCTTTCATGATTTTCAGCTGATTCCTTCTAACTGGATTTGTGATCAGCCTGACATTTTGTCAAATGCTGAGGAGCTCCTTCGTGCTGCTAGAGGGAAGTTAGGAATGTTCGAATCAGATGTGGAATTGTTCAAGACGATTAGCGATTTCTTGGGGGTCGCCGGATGCGCAGACCTTTTGCAATTCGATGTCAACCACTTGTACAAAACAGCGCCAATCATGCATCTGAGTCTAAAAGGAGTTCCATTCCTTTACAAGGTCGACGTCTATTCCTATGCCTTGCTTTTCGTCCCATGCCCATTTGAGAACTGGCAGAGCGATGTTGTCCAATTTGCGTTGAAAAACTATTGGAGATTCATGGAAAATCAATTGAGATCCCATCTGAATTCTCACTGCGAGATGGTCCAATTGCATGTTGAAGATTTCTCGCGCTTTGTTGAGAAATTGAATGGATACGCCAACGATTTTTCTATGAAAGCCTGCGGAATGTTCGAGGATCTACCAATCTACCTTGAAAGCTACAAGTTAGAAGACTATCAAGTCTACTGGACCACAATGCTCGAACTAGATGTAGCCGGATCAGAAGAAGTTTACAAAGTAATCAGCAGCTACTCAGACAAGTATCCTTTCGAAGAAAACAAGCATGATTACACAGTGATGTTGACTTGGATCGGCGTGGTTGCCAAACTTTTTGGGAAACTCATAACGGAGAACTCGATGAACTTGCTACCATTCCACCAGAATGTTCAAGAAAAACCAACCGTCAGATTGTTCACCAATGGAAAGGATAACTTTGTGATTGCTGATGAGCTTCTGATGTCGTTGAAGAGCAAGAATATGGACGTCTCCAAGTTCGAGGAAGATGTGCAATCAATGCCAAGGCTGTCCACTTTCGATTTCAGAGATGTTGCTAGAAAAGTGTCTCTGGAGGATATGAAGAACATCGAGGTAAGATTTGCTTTTCAATTTTATAATTTTATGTCAATATTGATAATTTTCAGTTCATCCGAGTCAAACTTCCTTCTTCTAAACTCGTCGCCGTTCCTATTCCTTCTCCAGATGGTGGCTACTGCGTCCTTGCCAGTGATGCTCTTCTTGAAATTATTAATGATATAATTGTGGCGAAACGAGTGTTCCAAACAGTAAAACATGATCAGTTAGACCACATCGCTGAATTCTTCGATTCCGGCGAGACCTTCTTCCGTTCTGATAGAGGAATTTACTTCATCAGCTTGACTGATTTCGATTCGATTAAACAAAAATGGGAGGATACTTATGCATCAATGATAAAAGATGAGTCAATTGAAGCCAAAAGTTTCCGGAGAGTGAGAAATGGAGGATTCTCATTGGAAGACTTCAAAAATCAATTGAAGCAACTCAATCTAAGCCGATACTTCCCGGTCGACGAAGGAGGAAGAATATTGTACAATTGGAAGATTGCTCAGAAGTCACGTGAGGCATTGACAATGGCGGATATGCATTTTTTGGTCTTCCAGATGCAATTGACATATTTTTACTTTACATTCAACAAGATTGGAAAATTTTTGCATGGCCAAAAAGTGTGTACCGATTGGGCTCCATTTATGACGTGTGAATGGTGCACGAATCAATTGATCACTGATACAGCCCATTTGAACTTTGTCTGCGAGCCTGTTGCATCTAGATTGTCTGACGATTCGGAGGAAGCCGTTGAAGCAGCGTTGCCAGAAGCAGAAGACCAAGTTTTGGATAATGTAACCTCTACAAAACAGAAAAAGAAGCGATCCAAAAAGACGAAGAAAACAGAGAAGGCAGAATCATCGGAAGAATCTTCAGAGTCTTCATCAAATCCTCCTCTAACGTCAGATACAGAATCAGCCGAGGCTTCAACTAAACCCAGTTCTGCATCCGACCAGCAGGAAACCGGAAATCCAAGAACCAAAGAATCGGAAACGTGCCAAAAATGCTTCCGTGCTAGCCAATTCACCAGAACTGCCAATGAGAAGCTAAGACTAGCAAAAATCGAGTGCAAGCATCTGAAAAAGGAGTTGGCCAAAGCAGAGTTGGACGTCGAAGTTATCAAACAGAAGGAGATGGATAAGGATGAAAGAATCAAAATGTTGGAGAATCTTCTGAAACTAAAGGACATGGAACTTCTTGAAAAGCAGGATACCATCTTGCAAATGGAGGTGGAAATGGATCGGATTGTTCATGAGAAGTCTACTGAAATAAAGGAGCTCAAAGATTCACTTTTGGAGAAAGACGACATGATCAAGACTCTAAAAGCAGAGAGACATCCTGAATTGAGATTCCTGGCTCCAACCAGAAGTGATGAGCACACTGAGAAAGTTAGGAATATTCTCTTCAAACTTCTCGAGGTTAAGGACACTCTTCTACGCGGAAATCCAGTTGGCAGATGCAGAGAGCTTGGACAGCGACTCATAATGAAATGCAAGAGCAGAGCTATTGAGAATGCAACACGAATTGAGATGATCAGATTTTGCAACGAAGTCAAAATCTACAAGGAGGCGGTGGATAACCAACTCGTGGTGATTCGTGGAAACCAACAAGTCAAGCCAGAAGAAATCCCAGAGCTCCCAGAGTTTCCCGTTCTCTCCCAGGAATTCCTCGAAAACTACAAGGATGTCGTGAAGTCAGAAGTTCCAAAAATCTGCCACTCCTTGCTGAAGGCTCCAGAAGTGAAACCTGGAGAACTTGCTGATAACGATTGTCTGGTCTGCATCGAAGAAATGGATTGCGAGGAAGAGACTATCAAGTGTGAATGTTGCAAGAGAAGATATCATACCAAATGTGCTCAACAATGGTTCAAAACGAAAAGAACGTGCCCAGCATGCGGTTCAGGATTGTCTCATGCTTCCGATTTTCCGGTTTTGGGACGAAGATAATTTTCTGTGATAACTTTTTTGTCATTTGTTTGAATTCTTGTCATTTTTTGAAGTTTTGTACATAAAAAGTTTCTCGAAAAAGCTGTTTTTTCAAAGAAACCAGGAATATTGGAAAATTTGGGATTTAGCATATATTGTTTTATAGAACTCGAAATAATGTGAGAATGTCAAACATTCAGCAAAACCAATCTAAATTTTCTCTAGTAGTAACATTTTCAGAAATCAGCTGTCTAGCACAGTCGTCCTCGACAGCTGAATTGAAAAATATGTCGCAAGTAAACAATTTTTGATCAATCACACATTTTTTGTCTGTCATGGATTCCATCGACTTTTCGGAACCGGCGTGGCTGATCAACTATTATCGATTCATTGGAACTACGTCACTGATTTTGAACTCGTTTGGGGTTTACCTTATTATCTTTAAGACAGGGAGACTGGAGAATTTTAGATATTACTTGATGTTTACACAGGTGAGCAGTGCTCATTGAGCATCAAGAAAGCTACCGCAAAACCTCTAATAGAAGGGCCGCCATACTTTCAAGTTTATTGGTTCCATGCCCATTCCTTGTTTGAGCTCAATTATTTCAATTTCTAGGTGAGATATCAAAAAAAGCATTGTATGATAAAATTTTTGTCATAATATCACCAACATTTTATTAGATGACATATTTTTGTTATCTGTTATGGAAATTGAGATAATTGTTATGGAAATTGAGATAAACTCTATTAGAGTGCTTAAGGTAATTTACCATATTTGCTCTGATAGAAGCCCACCTATAACGTGCTCTTTGAGCTCAATTATCTCAATTCCGATACAAGGTGTCGAAAACCGTCTCAACTGATAAAACACTCCTGATATTACGATAAACAATTTATCAGTTTACAACTTTTTATATCTTTGACAAGAATCAAGATAATTTGGCTCAAAGTTAGCCCTTCTGTTGCAGGTTTTAAATAAAAAATAACGTTTTCAGATAGCTTGCACACTGACCGATCTCCTTTTCACATTCCTCATGCAACCTATTCCACTATACCCTTTATTTAGTTTTTCTACAGTTGGAGCACTGCCTTCCTATCTTAATGTATCGTCTCATTTTTGTGTGGTAACAAATTTCTACTTTCAGCTTTCTCATCAAAATTTGAAAATATTCAGACCATCTCCTTTTTTGTTGCACTATGCCAACTGGAAAGCTTGGTTGTTTGTTTTGTTGAGAAGCACCAAACAATCGCTGTAATTCTCAAAAAACATGTGATACCCAGACCCTTGCTTATTTTTGGATACTTGAAAAATGTCGTAGCCCCAATAACACTAGTGGCATGTATGCAGTATATTCATCTGAGTACTGATTACCAATTACGATATATTGAAGACACCTATCCCAAACTTTTAGATGATTTTAAAAAGCTAACGCATTTTGTATTATACTTGAATACTTCCGATCAGCTGTGGTTTTATATATGTCTGGTTATTGGAGGATTTGGGATGTTAGTGACTTTTCTGTTATTCGTTGCTGATATTCTGAATTTGATGAAAACTTTACAACTTCGATTATCTTCATCCACATTTCGAAAACACGAGGAAGCTGTTCAAAGCTTACTGGTACAAGTCTTCACATCAATGTTGTGTCTGGGACCTCCTTGTGTTATTGCGGTTATGTTCATCATCGAGGTTAAACATGGACAGCTGATATCTATGATTCTGATAGCGTGGTTTACAAGCCATTCATCTGTCAACATGATATTTTTATGTATATTTTTTCCACCGTTCAGGAAATTTTTTGAGAGAAAGATTACAAGGTATGGCCCATACCAAAATAGATAATTCTCAAGTTACCCAAAAACCTGTAGTAGAAGGATCACTAACTTAGAGCCGGTTTATCTGGGTTCCTATGAGCGATATAAAAAAGTTGTCAACTAATAAATTGTTTATCATAACATCACCAACGTTTTATCAGTTGACACATTTTTGATATCTCTCATAGGAACCGAGATAATTGATCTCGAGGTTGACGGTTAGGTCAAATGCTATAAACTATCGTAAACCAGTAATAGAAGAACCCCTATCCTTTAACTTTGAGCCAATTTAAAAATCGAGATAATTGAGCTCAATTCCCATTTATTAGGTGCTCTTCTATCACAGGTTTTACGGTACAAATGTAATTTTCAGAAAAAAGGGCAAAGTTGCAATGACCCCATCATCACTTGTTTTTGGTTTGAATTATTGATACTGGAAAATAAGATTTTATGAATTTACGTTGGTTCTGAAAATATATTAAAAACACTTCGAGATCTTTGATCACACAGCACCCAATGAAAGCCACTTCTGGGTTCAACTCATTCAATTTTATTGAATTACGAATGGATTTGATAAATCACCCCAATTCAATTTGTAGTCTGAATTTTTAATCTTTTGGGCAGGTGGACCTCATCTGTCATTTTTTTTGCTCATAATTTTTCCGACACATGATTCAAGCGTGAGAATTTTTCTTCCATTCTTCGCAACAATCTATTCTTGACAGCTTCTGCAAAATGTCGTGCTCTGAAGGTCTTCTGAATTTTTTATCTTCTCCAAATACTCTATTTTTGATATGCCACGTCATCGCAGCTTCAGAACTCCCTATTCATATCCTTGGAACGTACTGTATAGTTGCAAAAACTTCTGAAAGAATGAAAAATATCAAAACTAATATGCTTATCAAACATTTTTCTACAATTTTTATGAGTTTATCTATGAGTTTTTTCATTATCCCGTTCATGATGCTTCCTGCACTTGCTGGAGTCCCACTGGGCCAACTTTCCAAACTACATGTGCCAACATCAATTCAAATGTATATTGCAGTTACTGGACACGCATGTAAGCACTTTCAAAATCTTTCAATAATACGAAAAAATGTAAATTTCAGTTGCTTGCGGTCTTTAAGAACCGGTACACATTATTGGGTGAAAAAAATGGATGGCGAAAAATTAGATTCCTTTACATTGTATTGAATTATTTGTCGGCTCTGACGGTTTTTGTGTATCCCATGAGCCAAATTCGAGATCAAGAAGGGGCTAGGAAAGATCTCATTCAGGTGAGTGAACTTTTAAAATGTATTTTTCAATTGTTTTTCGGTCATTTTGACCATAATCCGGAGTCTGGAGCTCGACTGTTGAGTTTCCGCTTTTAAAAGTTTAGAGGTTATGAAACAGACCAAAAACTAGCAAGTTTAAAAATTTTGTGAATGCAAAGTTTTCAAAAAGATCGGAAACTTGAGAATCCTGAAAACAATCAAAATGGCTGAAAATCAACTGAAAAGTACATTGTTGTATATCTTATTACTGCACTTTACCATAATGAAAATTTCCAGAGTTCCCCATGTTTCTTACAACTATTAGGTTCATATACAACTTCAATATTTGTTATAACAAGGTTCCCAATGACAACTGGTTCCCAATGACAATGTATATTGCAGTTACTGGACACGCATGTAAGCACTTTCAAAATCTTTCAATAATACGAAAAAATGTAAATTTCAGTTGCTGGATCACTGCTTGCGGTCTTTGAGAACCGGCACACATTATTGGGTGAAAAAAATGGATGTGCGAAAAATTAGATTCCTTTACATTGTATTGAATTAATTGTCGGCTCTGACGGTTTTTGTGTATCCCATGAGCCAAATTCCAATGCAACAAAAATTCATGAAAGCTTTATCACTCCAGTTCATTTTATTCATCACAGCTCTCGGTGCTCCCGTTGGCGTTTTTACTTTTTCAATGTTGTTTGATGGTTATGACCAGGCAATTAATAATTTATGTATCATTGGTTTATCCTGGAATGGAATGATATCCACTGTTTCGATGATATTTTTACATCAACCTTATCGAGAATTTCTGATTGGAGTTATCACTATGAAAAATAAAGTTGGGAAGTGCCCTGACAGAAGTATTGCCCCATTTTGATATTTTTTGATTAGTAAAAAATTATGAAACAAAGTGTAAATGTACTCTATCTTCTCTGAAAATCAGGCATAATGTAATAATGTTGACTCAAATGTGTCCTGAAAATGTCAGAATCTCGTCTCCATATCTCATAATTATTTTTTTCACCTTTTTTGGTAGTCAGTTTGTGAAGTTACCGTAATTGCTTTAATAAAAGCCCACCCCATACGTGCGCTTTGAGGTTAATTATCTCTTTTCCTATGATAGATATAGAAAATATGTCAACTGATAAAACTTTGGTGATAATATGATAAACATTGTATGATTCTTTTGAGCTACAATTTTAATAAAACTGGATTGATATTTTCGTTATTCTTCAAAATTTGATGATGATCGTTTAGTTGGTCCATATGGTGGAAAATGTCAAAAAATCAGCTTGAATCATCTTTGTGGGGACCAGAAGTGCTTGCACTGTAACCACACAAAAATTGTAACCAATCAATTTCAGCCAAACTTTCTTATCCTGGTTCTCCTGTTTGAAGTTTAGAATCAATTTCTGAGAGCAACTCATCAACTTTCATCTGCAAAAAATACTTCTAATATATTATATGATTTAATTTTCCCACATTTCTCTCCTCCTTGTCTTTCTTTAAACCCTCTATCATCTTCTCATCCCGTTCATTTTTCATTTCCTTCGTTAAGATAAGTAGTTGTTGTAGCTGCTCCAATTTCTTCTGATTATTCTCGCTAACAGATTCTGAAGCGGTTTGGCTGAAAATCTGAAGTTTCATCCAGTTAATATGTAACATCCTTACTTTTCGTCTATCTTGTTCCATACCAAATTCATTGTACAAGTTGGACACTCACAAGAACTAGATTCTACGGAACCAGCAACACTGGAAGGGTTTCTAAAATTTCAAAGGATTATCTTGGAAGCTGGTTTTTTGGTACTCCTACATATTGGAATTTTCAGAATCCATTCTTTCTTCATTTTCCGACCCTCCGAGCTGTTCTTCTATGAATCTAAAATTAAGAATTTTTAGTCATTGCCAAAAAAAATTCTTATCGCACTTCTCTTCACCGATATCCAGAATTTTGCATAGTTTCCTCACAAATAACTCTCTCGTTCACTTGTTTCTTCATCCAGCTCTTCTTTCTTTAATTCTAAACGAGCTTTCATTGATTCTATACAGTTCTGTGACTTTTCAATAATTTCCGTATTATCGTTTTCCTGTAGAAACATTCCCAAAACGAGGGATTTTAGTTCTTCGAGTTTATTCTGGTATTGTGTTATTAGTTCCAGCCTTTGAATGAAATCCTTTTTCATTTCCATCCGTTCTTTTTCGATCATCCTTCGAATCATATTCTTTTTTATTCCAATACAAGCAGTGAATATACATTGTCCTGGAAAACAAGGATTTTTCATTTGAAAACATTATAAACATACTTGCAAATCGGGCCTTTGCCGAGCCGGACCCTGCCATAGCTTCTTTTAGAATCAATATATTTGACCAAATCTAAATACGCATGATAGAGCTACATAGTCCCAATCATATAGCCTTGTAACTTTGTTCATAGACGAGGTGAAGTTTTCCAAATAATATCATTTTGTAGTACTTGTCGAGTTCTATCATAGACAATTTAGTTGGTCCAAAACTATTGATTCTGAAAGAAATTATAGCGAAAGACCGACAAAGTCCCGATTTACAAGTATTTTTAATGATATACCCGCAGTTGAACCGGTCGATTCATTCTCAGTGGGTCCTATCACAAAATCCAAAAACTTCAAGCTGATTTCAGAAAATGTGTGTCCACATTGTACATGTCTGAAAACAACCATATTTTTTCTGGCAGAGAGGCTGGTGTAAATATGACACGTGCTGTCTTGCTTTGAAAATTAGTATGAGCTTTGCAGCGACCGAGTTCATTATTTTCCCTTTTTACAGGAGTTTTCCCAAGTTCATTGGAAACATTTCCCTTGTTATTGGATTTGAGAGGTGTCCGAAGGGCTGTGTTTATATATGGAGGCTGAAAAATCTCTTGTAGATATAAGATAAAAAATCGAACCAAACCATGTAGTCCGCATTTGACTTTTTGAAATTGAAAGCAAAATCTCGTAGCTTAAACTAGAAAAAAATTAAAATTGTATTTCAAGAAATGCTTCGAAAAACCCACACTTTCAAAGCAATCACCGTTACATTGAATTTGGAAGTCGATGACTTTTTGATTCCTAGATTTTTGGATCATGTAGTCAAATTTGGAACGATACTTCCAGTAGAACGGATCCCAGGTCTGAGTTCAACGTTTGAGAGATTTTCCGTATTTGCACAGTACCGGTCATTTTTCAGGAATCTGGAGCTCGGATGTCAAGGTTCCGAACATTTCGAAAACTTTGGAGGGTGTAGGTCATATCTAGATTGAAAACTTTGCATTCTCAGAATTTTTAAAAATTCCTAGTTTTCAGCTATATGCCTACTTCTGAAAGACACCTGCTTTTTCACATTTTCAGCACAGAAAGGGTCAAAAAAGAGGGGTTTTTAAGAAATCGGCGAATAGTGGAAAACTAGGAATTCTCAAAAAGTTCTGTAAATGCAAAGTTTTCAATCCTGTTTTAAACCCTCAAAATTTTCAAAATGTTTGAAAATTTGACAGCCGAACTCCAGACTTCTGAAAATCGCAAAAAAAATCAATGAAAAGAAAACGGTTTTGTAAATCTTATCTTATCACTCACTCCTTTCAATATAGAATATTTCATATCATGCAACAATTCAGGAACATTCCTTTCTAAATACAACAACGCTGGCCAATCAGAGTCGTTTGGTTGGTCCCGATTTCGCAAAAATTCCACAAAAAGTTTCAAGTGCATAGACACAAAGTTGCACTCGAATTCCTGCAATTATTGAAACTAATAATTGATCTCAAGTGATGAAACAACTTTTGGAAAAGAGGCTGGCTTCAGAAGTTCAGAAATTGCATTCAGGAAGGATTCGTACTCAGCGATGAATATGGTATAATCACACTGAAAACACCCGATGAGAAAAGGCATCAACTCGACTCGAGTAGACTCACTCGGTTTGCACAATACTTGAAACACATAACGACATCTTCAGACATAGTTATTTTTACCATCATTTTCAATTGAATGTGAAAAAGTGTGAATTTACAAAACGAGCGGAACGAAAGGAGAAGAAAATAGGAGGTTGTGTACTGCAAAAAAAAACGATAAGAATGTTTACACTTTTTTTGTGAATTTGCACACTTCACATGTTGAGTAAGACTAACATATAAACATATTTTCAAACAATTTATTAACTTTAGAGAAGGTCAGTTCATATATCGGAGCCACGCGTCTGGCTGAGGTATTTTTTGAATTTGAACGTATTCTGAATCCTTTGCGAATGGAGCATTTCTTTTCAGCATATCAGTAGTCGGGATAGAATGGGGATCCAGTCGGTTCACGACTTGATCTAGAACTTTCATGTGAAAGGTGGGATTTTCAGATTTCTGAAAAAGTATTGATGTTTTGACCTTGAATATGCATTTGCGTTGCCTACCAAAAACTCCACTAGAGTGACTCCAATAGAATGACAAATGGCTCCTTGCTCACTGCATGCTTTCTGAAAATATTTACAAATTTTACTGGTTCAATGGAAATAGAAGTTACCATAATCATTCGTATGAATATTCTATCTGCAAAGTTTAATGACATTTGATCCAAGTTATTAAAAACCACAATCAGCATGTTTTGAGCATCCTCAATTTTCTTGGAGAAGAAACGACATTCACTTTGGAGATTGGAGAACTCGTCGTTGGGATCAAAGTAATTCATCTGAATTAGCAATTCATAAATTACCCTAAACGATATAATGGATCTCTAACTTTCAACTTTGAGCAAATTTGTCTTGGTTGCTGTGAAAGATATCAAAAAGTGATGAACTAATAGAATATTTTTGACATTACGATAAATATTTTGTCAGCTGACCACTTTTCTATATCTTTCCCAGAAAACGAGATATATGAGCTCAAAGTTTGAAGGTTGACGAATTCTGTTTACGATATACGTACCTCATTTTGCAAATCGTAGTAAGCAGTTTTCAACGAGATCAAAGGTTGCCTTAATTTTTTCAAAGAAGTGGACCACTCATCTTCCTTTTCTTCAAATCTGAGCCGAAGTTGAATACACGCTAAGAATGCCGCAATACTTTGATGAGTCTCATAACGCATTCTGTTCAGTTCTTCTTCTGCCGCTTTCTGAAAGTTGGTGCTAGTATGAAATTTGAGTAAAGCATTGTACTGGGCTCAAGTTTGGAATGTGAACATCCAAATAATTCATCAGTAAACCGGTCAAAGTTGAATTTATTTGATCAAATTTGAGCTGAGTTATCGCGGAAAATTTCAGTAGCTTTGCATCAAACGTAAAATTATATTTCTACCAATTTTCGTGCTTCAAAGATACTTAGGTTTGACGATATACCCATTTTTATCAGTCCGCGGAATTTTACGCCATTCCGTTTACCTCCTTCTTTGCTCTTTCCTCTTTCATTTTCTTCAATTGTTCTTCAAAAATCCTGTTCTGCTCGTCCAATTGTCTTTGGAATTCCTCTTGTCTCCTATCAGCCTCTCCAAAAACTCCAGATAAACTTGAACTTGCACTTTCGTGTTTTTCCTTCATTTTGGCAATATTGGATTCACTGAAACCGTAAGGTCTGTTTTAAAAGAGCTGCAGGAACTCGCATTTTCTTCATTTCTGCCCTGAGTTTTCTCATTTCCTCATTTATCCTAGCATTTTCTTCCACGTCTGCTTCAGTGTGTATTTTAAGACTCTCTTCGTACTCCTTGAGATCATCTTCTACAGTTTTGCTCCATTTTCTTTGTGACTCATTATTTTCAACTATACTGGATTCTCTCAAACCTGCCAGGACATCATCAAGGCTGTTCCGACCTTGAATTATGGGTGGAACAGGATTACTCAACAACGGTCTTAAATATTGCTTTTCAGACAATTATACATTTTGTTAAACTCACATCTGTTCTCGCTTTCTTCCAAACAACTTCCATCTAATCCAAGATCGGAATCTTGTCAGCCCTATACAAAGACATCCCATTAAGAACACAAAAACTACCGCTAATATGACAGATTGTTGGTTGTTTAAAACGAAATTCTGAAAAAAAAAGAAAGAATTAGAACGAATCAGAATACTGATAATGTATCATCGGTAGTGATAAGAAAAAACTGATGGATCAGCAAACAGTTTTTTTTCCTGGAAAATTGACATACATACACACCAAAAGTATTGAATTTCCGGCTCTTTGTGACAAGGCCCATGGGGCCCATGAGAAAAAAGGGGGCCCATGAGAAAAGGGGGGGGGGGCCAAGTGGAAAAATTATGCCTGAGTTGATATTTACCGATTTTCTCAAGTTTTGTGACCGTTTCCATTAAAATTTCGAACTTTGAACACTTTTCATAATTTTTTGAAAATTTTAGTTTATGTCATTTTTTTTTGTTACTAAGCCTGAAAAAATCTGGAACCAGCTGAATAACTTCAAATTACACAGTTACAATGGAAAAAATAGTGTTGTTCATGCAAAAAACCTTTTTCGAACCGACCTTCAAGTTTTCTCCTATACTGGAACTAATCGTAGTAGTCATAGGTTCTCCAGTTGTTGTGTTGAATGCCAAACCGCCTACTTTTGGATTGTTCTAGAAAAAAAAATATAGTACTGAAAAGTCCTTCGAAAGCTAGTGCTGACCGTGATTGCTTTTATAAATTTTTCTTTCTGATCAATCCGCGTATTTGTTTGATGAGAAGATTGAGATGTCTTCTGAAAAAAGGGTACTGTATTTCCACTAAAAGCCCAGTTAAACCGTCTACTTTAAGCTAAATTATCTTGATTCCTGTCATAGATATCAAAATTTTGTCAACTGATAAAAACTTCATCATGACATCATCAATATTTCTTCAGTTAACAATTTTTGATATCTTTTACAGGAATCGGGATAAATTGGCTCAAAGTAAAAAGTGTAATTGAGCTCAAAGTTGACTGTTGGGGTGAGCTTAATTTAGGGGAAATAAAAAAACCAACTAAAAATAAAAAAACCAAAAAACAAAAACTAACTAAAATATCTCCGAGGTTTTGAATTGCTCTCCCTTCCAAGCTTGGACTGCTCTTTGAAATTCCTTCAGTTTGCAAACCGTTTTGTTTTGCTTGAACACGACTCTGCGGCGTTTTCCTGGGTATCGCTGGTGACTGAAAACTTGTATGTCATTCTTGATAAGTCATTTTTAGCTCACTTGCACCGGTTTCCTATTTTGAGAAGGTCCATTTCTGTTCACTGGATTTTGTTGAATTGATGGCCCACTCTTTTTGGGTGGGTTCTGATTTTGTTGAGACTTGGGAACATTTTTGTTAGCTTGATTTTGCTTACTCGTTTTGAGTGTATTCTGAACGTTTTGGAACTTTGAAAGTCTTCGAAAATAATTATCTCTTACCTGAGGTTTTTGGTTATTGTTGATATTTCGATTTCGATATGTGATTTCCTGCTTGTTCTTGGGAGCCTGAAAATTAAAAAATTTGGAAAAAAAAGCTTGGTATATAGAACTATAGAACTGTGATCTTTCCTTTATTAAAAAATTTCGGTTTTAAAAATTTATTTTTAGGCATTGACTGAAACTCGGATATACAGCGGTCCGTTTTGGAATCATTTCCTCTGGAAAGAGGCCACCTTCCTAAGTTACATTCGAAAAGTTTTATTTGGCATATCTGCTATAAGTTGGACGAAACAAACAATATTGAAAACAATTATATCTCGCCAATTTTTAAAAATCTAACATCAAAATTGAGAAGAATCAGTTGTTTAGGGCAAATAATTCGGAGGGTACAAATATTTAGGGGTCATTGGGGTACAAAGCAATTTAGGGGTAAAAAATAGTTGAAAAAGGCTTAGTTTTGTACCCCCGAATTGTGAATTTTGTACCCCGAATTCACTTTGTACCCCGTTGTACTCCCGAATTGTTGTATCCTCCGAATTATGTGCCGTTGTTTAGTACATTTCGATACATAAAAACTCAAACGAAAACACTCACTTCATTTTTAACTTTCCCGACTTGTTTCCTATCCGGCGTCACCGTCGTCGTTGTCGTCTTGGACGGCGTTTCCTTGACATTATTCTTACCCATTTTTGTTCCCGCTTCTCTCTTATTTTTAGTTTTCTTGTTTTTTCTAGCCATCGGGAGGTCTAGAAGGAACATTCAAAGATTGAGACTTTAAGTTTCAAAAAATGCTGAATAGGAAGAAATTGGGAAACAATTGTTTACCTGGTACCAAAACACGTGCTGAGAGAACAGAGACAGGGAGAGATAAGAAATTAGGGCTAGCAATAAAATATGGGGGAGAGTGACAGCTGGTATTGGCTTGCGAAATTTAACAATGAGAAAGAAGATAATTTGGGGTGAAGTGCAGAATTGAAAATAAAAATTCTAACAAAAGTATTTATTTCGATTTACAAAACTAAAAATACATATTACACATCAATTAGTAATTGTCAATTACATTGTTTCTGGAACATCTGCACCTTCCTCGCGAGTATCGTCGATTTCAATAATATCAAAATCTCCAACCAATGAGTCGAATCTGAAAGTTTTGAGATTTTTCATTAAACTCGTTAAATTAGTTCCGTACTCATTTGAATTCTCTGGATTTTCGACCATTGGATTTTCGCATGCCGGACTTTGAACAGACATTTCTGGAGCAGAAGGCTCCTGCTCTTGGTTCAAAATCTGGGACCATGCCATCACCGAGGGATTCGGATCTGGAATTAGATTTTTTAGCTTGAAATCTCAAATAAACCTTACCAGCGAGAACTGAGTCTTGTCCAGTTTTGAAGAAATTATCGTTTTCTTCGATAAGAGATTTTTCCTGATCTGATAGAGTATATTCGTGGGTTGGTTCTTTGGCATATTCCATAAGGGGCTCAACGCTTTCATCTTCAACTTCTGGCTTGTTCTTGTTTGAGTTATCTAAAGAAATTTTGAAATTAATAAACACCGTAAGAGAACGCCACCCCTAACTTTCAGCCCATATATCTCATTTGATGTAAAAGAGATCAAAAAGTTGTCAACTGATAAAATGTTATCCATAATATATCACATGTTTTCTTAGTTGATTACCTTTTGATATCTCTTACAGAAATCCAGATAAACTGGGACAAAGCTGAAAGTTAGGGGTACCGTTCTATTATAGTTTTTACGGAATTTGTTGGTTTATACTAACAAGAATGAAGCTCCTCCAAATGCTCTTCTTCATTGTCTTGCGGCTGATGGACAAACTCAACGAGTTTGTTTTCAGATTCAACATTTTCTGAGGCTCCAATATTGGCAGAATCTGAAATTCCGTTTCCAAAACTGAGATAATCCGTTTTCTCTCCAAAACTGATTGGTTGATGAGCAATTTCTTCTTTGTTGTCTTCGGATGGGTTGACAATAGACAAATCCGACCAATTTTCTTGGATAATTTTTTCCAAGTTCACTAAGGAAGGATCTGAAAACGTTTACTTTGGTTTAACTACACAAAATCGAGTCTACCTTTCAGTTCCTCTCCTTTCTCAGCTTCCGAAGTGCAGCAAGCTTCTTGAATCAACATTTTGTATTGTTCAGAAATTGAGTGCTCCTTTTCTATGGAAGGAAGGTACGTGCTGTTATCATCTGGAGTTGGAATGCCATTAGTGCTATCCATTGCGATTGGAATTGCTGAAAAGTTCGGTTTCCTAAGTTTGGATCAATAGGATATTAGTTACCTGGAGTTAAAGGAAAAGCTGCAAACAATTGTTCGATTGTAATCGACGTTCTGGCTACCGGATTCAATGGAGTTTCGATTAAAGATAAATCGTCGTCTTCAAATTGTGGATTTTCAACAACATCTAAAAAAGAAAAATGTTTGTAAACTAATAAATTTGGCAATACCATTTTCAGAAGGCAAAAGAGAAGTCTTTGGTGAAATTGCGTCCGAATGCTCTTCGACCGTCAATGATTCCTTATTCTTTTGGGCTGAAAATTAACATTACAATTTTAAAGAAATTTTCCATGATCATAAAATTAAAAAATTTACTCACCCGACAGTTCGTTCAAAACCAATTCCGAAGCTGATGACTCAATAGTAGGTTGGTTCATTTGCAATGGGGAAAATCTTTCTTCCTCATTTTCAACTTGTTCATTTGTGACCTTCGAAATTGCATCCGAATCCTCTTGGACAACTGGGGATTCTTTGGTCTTTTGAGCTGAAAAATAGCATCACAGTTTTATCAGTATAGCTATCTTCTAAAATAGTATTTTTCAAAATCGAATCATTTACTCACCCAAAAGTTCGTTCAACATCGATCCCAAAACTGACGACTCAACAACTGGCGAATTCATTCCCAACTGAGACACTTTTTCTTCTTCTTTTTCAACTCGTGTCAAATTCCTTGATGACACCGCAGGTGCCACCAATTTCAGAGCAATTTCAAAATCATACTTACAACATTCGAGTGAAGGATACACTTCTTCGGTAGGTTTGATTAACTGAGGCCTTGGAGGTTCTACAGTTCTAGGAATGGTAATTCGAGACTCAAAACTGGAACGAACTGGTTCCAAAACAACAGTTATTGGTAGTAGTCTAAAACTCAAAATCTATTGAAAACCAAAAATTTGGGTCCACTCACGGTTTCACTTTCAACATCTCACAAGAATTTTTCGAATGGAACGGATGACCTCTTTGGGAAGAATCCATGGCTGAAATAGGTGAAAAATGGAAACGAACAGGAAGAACTATGTATTGTGATGTGAAAAACAACTGCGAAACTGAGGAAGAAGAATAGAGAGATAGACACACAGACAAGTAAAATAAGAGTGAGGAAGAATAAACAACATGAGGAAATGGATAAAATTATGAAACATCTGTTTAGTTATGAGGAATAGATGAGACAGGGAGAAAACATTTTGGACAACTTTGGGGCTGAAACAACAATTTAGAGCAGACAAAAAATTCTGAAATCTTTACAACTCTATTCTAAATTAGACAATTATGGATTTCAAAATAATTTTCTTTTCTGATTGTCTAGACGACCTCTTTAAGAAAGACAACAAGATAAAACGTACTCAAAAGTTCGGTAACAAATAGACGACTAGTTTTTACGCATAGCAATAGACAACACATTTTGGTTGCGAAACCACTCTTATCAGTTGGGCAAAGATAGTGATGCAGAACAGCTGACTCCCTCTCTACTCTAATTGGTAACACACAACTGGAGTAATTTCATGAAGCGTCGGAAATCGATATCAGAAGGAACTTTTTTAAATACAAAATACAAGAAATTGCTTTGAAAATAAATTATTTATTAGACAAACTCATCAGAATGAATTGAATTTCCTTAAATGGAAGATGGTTGCAAATGGTGAAAAAAACCAATTCAGATTAACAGCTTCAGCCGAATACAGCTATTATAGGTCCAGAATACAGCTACTATAGGTCGCTTTCCGTCGCACATGGCTCTGATGATGTCGATTGAGTTACAGTAGAAGAAGATGCTTCAGATGTCATTTCACTCGATGAGCTTGATCCTGTGCTTTCTGTCTCACATGGCTCTGAGGATGTCGATTGAGTTACAGTAGAAGAAGATGCTTTAGATGTCATTTCACTCGATGAGCTAGATCCTGTGCTTTCCGTCTCACATGGCTCTGATGATGTCGATTGAGTTACAGTAGAAGAAGAAGCTTCAGATGTCATTTCACTCGATGAGCTAGATCCTGTGCTTTCCGTCTCACATGGCTCTGATGATGTCGATTGAGTTACAGTAGAAGAAGATGCTTCAGATGTCATTTCACTCGATGAGCTTGATCCTGTGCTGTCCGTCTCACATGGCTCTGATGATGTCGATTGAGTTACAGTAGAAGAAGATGCTTCAGATGTCATTTCACTCGATGAGCTTGATCCTGTGCTTTCCGTCTCACATGGCTCTGATGATGTCGATTGAGTTACAGTAGAAGAAGATGCTTCAGATGTCATTTCACTCGATGAGCTCGATCCTGTGCTTTCCGTCTCACATGGCTCTGATGATGTCGATTGAGTTACAGTAGAAGAAGATGCTTCAGATGTCATTTCACTCGATGAGCTTGATCCTGTGCTTTCCGTCTCAAATGGCTCTGATGATGTCGATTGAGTCACAGTAGAAGAAGATGCTTCAGATGTCATTTCACTCGATGAGCTTGATCCTGTGCTTTCCGTCTCACATGGCTCTGATGATGTTGATTGAGTTACAGTAGAAGAAGATGCTTCAGATGTCATTTCACTCGATGAGCTTGATCCTGTGCTTTCCGTCTCACATGGCTCTGATGATGTTGATTGAGTTACAGTAGAAGAAGATGCTTCAGATGTCATTTCACTCGATGAGCTTGATCCTGTGCTGTCCGTCTCACATGGCTCTGATGATGTCGATTGAGTCACAGTAGAAGAAGATGCTTCACATGTCATTTCA
>NW_025543514.1:0-7285 GCF_000004555.2 Caenorhabditis briggsae | reverse complement strand
CCTCGATGAGCTTGATCCTGTGCTTTCCGTCTCACATGGCTCTGATGATGTTGATTGACTTACAATACAACAACATGCTTCTGATGTCATTTCACTCCATGAGCTTGATCCTGTGCTTTCCGTCTCACATGGCTCTGATGATGTTGATTGAGTTACAGTATGAAGAAGATGCTTCAGATGTCATTTCACTCGATGAGCTCGATCCTGTGCTTTCCGTCTCACATGGCTCTGATGATGTCGATTGAGTTACAGTAGAAGAAGATGCTTCAGATGTCATTTCACTCGATGAGCTTGATCCTGTGCTTTCCGTCTCAAATGGCTCTGATGATGTCGATTGAGTCACAGTAGAAGAAGATGCTTCAGATGTCATTTCACTCGATGAGCTTGATCCTGTGCTTTCCGTCTCACATGGCTCTGATGATGTTGATTGAGTTACAGTAGAAGAAGATGCTTCAGATGTCATTTCACTCGATGAGCTCGATCCTGTGCTTTCCGTCTCACATGGCTCTGATGATGTCGATTGAGTTACAGTAGAAGAAGATGCTTCAGATGTCATTTCACTCGATGAGCTTGATCCTGTGCTTTCCGTCTCAAATGGCTCTGATGATGTCGATTGAGTCACAGTAGAAGAAGATGCTTCAGATGTCATTTCACTCGATGAGCTTGATCCTGTGCTTTCCGTCTCACATGGCTCTGATGATGTTGATTGAGTTACAGTAGAAGAAGATGCTTCAGATGTCATTTCACTCGATGAGCTTGATCCTGTGCTTTCCGTCTCAAATGGCTCTGATGATGTTGATTGAGTTACAGTAGAAGAAGATGCTTCAGATGTCATTTCACTCGATGAGCTTGATCCTGTGCTGTCCGTCTCACATGGCTCTGATGATGTTGATTGAGTCACAGTAGAAGAAGATGCTTCAGATGTCATTTCACTCGATGAGCTTGATCCTGTGCTTTCCGTCTCACATGGCTCTGATGATGTTGATTGAGTTACAGTAGAAGAAGATGCTTCAGATGTCATTTCACTCGATGAGCTCGATCCTGTGCTTTCCGTCTCACATGGCTCTGATGATGTCGATTGAGTTACAGTAGAAGAAGATGCTTCAGATGTCATTTCACTCGATGAGCTCGATCCTGTGCTTTCCGTCTCACATGGCTCTGATGATGTCGATTGAGTTACAGTAGAAGAAGATGCTTCAGATGTCATTTCACTCGATGAGCTTGATCCTGTGCTTTCCGTCTCACATGGCTCTGATGATGTTGATTGAGTTACAGTAGAAGAAGATGCTTCAGATGTCATTTCACTCGATGAGCTTGATCCTGTGCTTTCCGTCTCAAATGGCTCTGATGATGTTGATTGAGTTACAGTAGAAGAAGATGCTTCAGATGTCATTTCACTCGATGAGCTTGATCCTGTGCTGTCCGTCTCACATGGCTCTGATGATGTCGATTGAGTTACAGTAGAAGAAGATGCTTCAGATATCATTTCACTCGATGAGCTCGATCCTGTGCTTTCCGTCTCACATGGCTCTGATGATGTCGATTGAGTCACAGTAGAAGAAGATGTTATCTCTTTAAAAAAATTAGGTGAATTATGAGGATTCATGATTCGCAATGATACAGAGAGTTAAATTAGCTGAGAGTTAAATCAAGGTTGAATTATATCTAGCGAATAAGAGGCATTACTTCTCAATATTGACATACCCGAAGAAGATGGTTCCGTTGTTTTCGTTGTTATGATTTCGGTATCAGCGATAGGCGAAGTTGAAGACGTTGAGACTGTTTTCAACGCAAATGTGTTTCCTGAAATATGAACGTGAATCACTTGTATCAATGCAATTTCTTACCGGTAGAGGAAGAAAAGTTATCCAACGTTGTGGGTTTGCTTGTTTCAGAGAAGTTTTCAGTGGGTATTGTGTAGGGGGCTGAAAAGTTTCAATTTGATCATATCCGGACCTGTTGGAGTTATATCTATTGCTCCTCATAGTTCTGGTACAAATGTAATAGTGTTTTCAGATCATTAGAAATCTTAAGATCACCCAAGGCTGTGCAAAATGGCGGCCGGCCGCGGCTCCATTTTAGAGTCCGCGGCCAGCCGCGGCAAACCTGATAAAATCCCGTGAAATGAAACCTAGTTTTTTTGAAGGATTAGGAACTTAAAATCTACTTATCCCAATCAAACTTCTCAATGTGTGTTCGCAAATTGTGTTTCGGTCTTTCGTACAAAAAATTGAACTTAAATCTTGAATACTAACAATTTTTTGGAAAATGTTTTTTTTCCGGAAAGTGTTCAAATTTTATGTTGTTATCTGAACAATGACTGTGTTGATGAAAATTATCTCAATCCTAGTAATTAGAGACGACGGAACGCAGAATCCGTATTTCGTATTCCAGAATTCTTAAAAAATATTTTATCCTGATCCTTTTTACTGGATTCCAGACTGTGTATCTCAAAACCGTCCCTCTGGCAGTTGTTTTTTTTTTCGGAAAACAAGTATATTCAGGAATAAATCCATTTTCACAATGTTTTCCAAAAATCCGCGCGGCAAGTCTGGGCCGGCCGCGGCCGGCCGCGGCTTTTTGTATTCAGGCCTCTGAGGCCGCGGCTTTTTCAGGCCTAGACAAAGCCGGCCGAGGCCGGCCGTGGCACAGCCCTGAGATCACCCATATCATTTGTGAAATCTCGAAAACTGACATAATTTTGATGGAAATAACAAAGAAGCTCCGACTTACTTGTAGAAGCTTCATTATTATCTGGAAGCTTTTCCCTGCTAACATTGTTAGTAGTTTCACAGTTTCCATCTTTGCAAGGCAGAGGTGGACGACATCCGTTGGTTTTCAAAAACAGGCAGCATATAAGAAATATGAAGAAAACGTCGAAAAGTCGCACTCTGAACATTCCATGAAAAAGATTGGATGAAATGAGGGTTCCTGTGTCAGCATTTGTTCTGTTATATGCGATGTTGGATATGCAAATTCTCATTATAAACAGTTCAGAATTGGTTCATTATCATTCATTCAAATTCCACCCAGTGTGCCTATTTCTTGCAAAATTGGACGGTTTAACATTTTTGAAATGAAGTACAAAATTTCAAAAAGGTCTAATTCCGAATCATGTCATTCGTTATCAAATTATCAATAGGAAAAATTGTTGTTTTCTCGAAAATTTATTCACACTTGAATAAAAAACAAAGTCATTTCGAAATGTACGAAACTAGAAGCACTTTCTCAAAACAGAACAGAAGAAATATTAGATCGTTCAAGAATCAGAATGGCATCACCTCGGATAATCGGGTTACAGGGTTGTTGCAGAAGACGTAAGAGTCTCACATGGCTCTATACTTGTTTCAGAAGACATCGAATTCAGAAAAGGTTCCGTGGTTGTCTCCAATGGCTCCGTAGTAGTCTCACATGGCTCCGTAGTAGTCTCACATGGCTCTGTACTTGTTACAGAAGACGTCGAATTCAGACAAGGCTCCGTGGTTGTCTCCAATGGCTCCGTGGTAGTTTCCGAAAACGTGGAATTCAGACATGGCTCCGTGGTAGTCTCACAGGGTTCTGTGGTAGTTTCGGAAGACGTGGAATTCAGACATGGCTCCGTGGTAGTCTCAAATGGATCCGTCGTGGTCTCACATGGCTCATTCGTCGTTTCCGAAGACGTGGAATTTAGACATGGCTCCGTGGTAGTCTTACATGGCTCCGTCGTGGTCTCACATGGCTCAGTCGTCATTTCCGAAGACGTGGAATTCAGACATGGCTCCGTCGTGGTGTCACAGGGTTCTGTGGTAGTTTCAGAAGACGTGGAATTCATACATGGCTCCGTGGTAGTCTCACATGGCTCCGTGGTAGTCTCAAATGGATCCGTCGTGGTCTCACATGGCTCATTCGTCGTTTTTGAAGACGTGGCATTCAGACATGGATCCGTCGTGGTCTCACATGGCTCATTCGTCGTTTCCGAAGACGTGGAATTTAGAAATGGCTCCGTATTAGTCTTACATGGCTCCGTCGTGGTCTCACATGGCTCAGTCGTCGTTTCCGAAGACGTGGAATTCAGACATGGCTCCGTGGTAGTCTCAAATGGATCCGTCGTGGTCTCACATGGCTCAGTCGTCGTTTCCGAAGACGTGGAATTCAGACATGGCTCCGTCGTGGTGTCACAGGGTTCTGTGGTAGTTTCAGAAGACGTGGAATTCAGACATGGCTCCGTGGTAGTCTCACATGGCTCCGTGGTAGTCTCAAATGGATCCGTCGTGGTCTCACATGGCTCATTCGTCGTTTTTGAAGACGTGGAATTCAGACATGGCTCCGTCGTGGTGTCACAGGGTTCTGTGGTAGTTTCAGAAGACGTGGAATTCAGACATGGCTCCGTGGTAGTCTCACATGGCTCCGTCGTGGTCTCATATGGCTCAGTCGTCGTTTCCGAAGACGTGGAATTCAGACATGACTCCGTCGTGGCCTCACAGGGTTCTGTGGTAGTTTCGGAAGACGTGGAATTCAGACATGGCTCCGTGGTAGTCTCAAATGGATCCATCGTGGTCTCACATGGCTCATTCGTCGGTTCCGAAGACGTGGAATTCAGACATGGCTCCGTCGTGGTGTCACAGGGTTCTGTGGTAGTTTCAGAAGACGTGGAATTCAGACATGGCTCCGTGGTAGTCTCAAATGGCTCCGTCGTGGTCTCACATGGCTCATTCGTCGTTTCCGAAGACGTGGAATTTAGACATGGCTCCGTGGTAGTCTTACATGGCTCCGTCGTGGTCTCACATGGCTCAGTCGTCGTTTCCGAAGACGTGGAATTCAGACATGGCTCCGTCGTGGTGTCACAGGGTTCTGTGGTAGTTTCAGAAGACGTGGAATTCAGACATGGCTCCGTGGTAGTCTCACATGGCTCCGTGGTAGTCTCAAATGGATCCGTCGTGGTCTCACATGGCTCATTCGTCGTTTTTGAAGACGTGGCATTCAGACATGGATCCGTCGTGGTCTCACATGGCTCATTCGTCGTTTCCGAAGACGTGGAATTTAGAAATGGCTCCGTATTAGTCTTACATGGCTCCGTCGTGGTCTCACATGGCTCAGTCGTCGTTTCCGAAGACGTGGAATTCAGACATGGCTCCGTGGTAGTCTCAAATGGATCCGTCGTGGTCTCACATGGCTCAGTCGTCGTTTCCGAAGACGTGGAATTCAGACATGGCTCCGTCGGGTGTCACAGGGTTCTGTGGTAGTCTCAAATGGATCCGTCGTGGTCTCACATGGCTCATTCGTCGTTTTTGAAGACGTGGAATTCAGACATGGCTCCGTCGTGGTGTCACAGGGTTCTGTGGTAGTTTCAGAAGACGTGGAATTCAGACATGGCTCCGTGGTAGTCTCACATGGCTCCGTCGTGGTCTCATATGGCTCAGTCGTCGTTTCCGAAGACGTGGAATTCAGACATGACTCCGTGGTAGTCTCACATGGCTCCGTCGTGGTCTCATATGGCTCAGTCGTCGTTTCCGAAGACGTGGAATTCAGACATGGCTCCGTGGTAGTCTCACATGGCTCCGTGGTAGTCTCAAAATGGATCCGTCGTGGTCTCACATGGCTCATTCGTCGTTTTTGAAGACGTGGAATTCAGACATGGCTCCGTCGTGGTGTCACAGGGTTCTGTGGTAGTTTCAGAAGACGTGGAATTCAGACATGGCTCCGTGGTAGTCTCACATGGCTCCGTCGTGGTCTCATATGGCTCAGTCGTCGTTTCCGAAGACGTGGAATTCAGACATGACTCCGTGGTAGTCTCACATGGCTCCGTCGTGGTCTCATATGGCTCAGTCGTCGTTTCCGAAGACGTGGAATTCAGACATGGCTCCGTGGTAGTCTCACATGGCTCCGTGGTAGTCTCAAATGGATCCGTCGTGGTCTCACATGGCTCATTCGTCGTTTTTGAAGACGTGGCATTCAGACATGGATCCGTCGTGGTCTCACATGGCTCATTCGTCGTTTCCGAAGACGTGGAATTTAGAAATGGCTCCGTATTAGTCTTACATGGCTCCGTCGTGGTCTCACATGGCTCAGTCGTCGTTTCCGAAGACGTGGAATTCAGACATGGCTCCGTGGTAGTCTCAAATGGATCCGTCGTGGTCTCACATGGCTCAGTCGTCGTTTCAGAAGACGTGGAATTCAGACATGGCTCCGTGGTAGTCTCACATGGCTCCGTGGTAGTCTCAAATGGATCCGTCGTGGTCTCACATGGCTCATTCGTCGTTTTTGAAGACGTGGAATTCAGACATGGCTCCGTCGTGGTGTCACAGGGTTCTGTGGTAGTTTCAGAAGACGTGGAATTCAGACATGGCTCCGTGGTAGTCTCACATGGCTCCGTCGTGGTCTCATATGGCTCAGTCGTCGTTTCGAAGACGTGGAATTCAGACATGACTCCGTCGTGGCCTCACAGGGTTCTGTGGTAGTTTCGGAAGACGTGGAATTCAGACATGGCTCCGTGGTAGTCTCAAATGGATCCATCGTGGTCTCACATGGCTCATTCGTCGGTTCCGAAGACGTGGAATTCAGACATGGCTCCGTCGTGGTGTCACAGGGTTCTGTGGTAGTTTCAGAAGACGTGGAATTCAGACATGGCTCCGTGGTAGTCTCAAATGGCTCCGTCGTGGTCTCACATGGCTCATTCGTCGGTTCCGAAGACGTGGAATTCAGACATGGCTCCGTCGTGGTCTCACATGGCTCCGTGTGGTCTCATATGGCTCAGTCGACGTTTCCGAAGACGTGGAATTCAGACATGGCTCCGTCGTGGCCTCACAGGGTTCTGTGGTAGTTTCGGAAGACGTGGAATTCAGACATGGCTCCGTGGTAGTCTCAAATGGATCCGTCGTGGTCTCACATGGCTCCGTGGTAGTTTCGGAAGACGTGGAATTCAGACATGGCTCCGTCGTGGTCTCAAATAGCTCCGTGGTAGTTTCCGAAAACGTGGAATTCAGACACGGCTCCGTCGTGGTGTCACATGGCTCATTCGTCGTTTCCGAAGACGTGGAATTCAGACATGGCTCCGTCGTGGCCTCACAGGGTTCTGTGGTAGTTTCGGAAGACGTGGAATTCAGACATGGCTCCGTGGTAGTCTCAAATGGATCCGTCGTGGTCTCACATGGCTCCGTGGTAGTTTCGGAAGACGTGGAATTCAGACATGGCTCCGTCGTGGTCTCAAATAGCTCCGTGGTAGTTTCCGAAAACGTGGAATTCAGACACGGCTCCGTCGTGGTGTCACATGGCTCATTCGTCGTTTCCGAAGACGTGAATTCAGACA
>NC_013488.2:19485723-19495157 GCF_000004555.2 Caenorhabditis briggsae | reverse complement strand
TGCTACATGTGAAATAATTTTTTTGATTTTTTGAAAAAAAATGTTTTTCATATTTTCATGGGTTCTCAATTTTTTGTTGGATTCCAATAAATATTTTTCTTGAAATTTAGTTTTTTCTTGGAAAATTTCAGATTCGCAGGATTTGAGAATTTCAGAGCAATTTAAGTTTTCAGAACTTTCCCTGACATAATACTGCTTATTTGTGATAAAATCAATTATTGATTTTTTTGATAAGAATTCAGATTTTTCGTATTTTTTGTATCCCTTGAGAATCTTTTTTTTTTGAAATAAAGATTTTTTTTTGAAAACTTGGAAAATACGCTTTCTTAACTTCTGAATTTTTTCTTGATTTTCAAGTCTTCCTTATATATTTCTTAAGTCCGGATTCCGGATTCCCGGGTCATGATTCCGGATTTTCCGATTCCTCAGAAATTCTAAAACTCTGAACATTCAAAATTCCAATTTTCCGAGATCTTAAAAAAATCAGTCACTGAGCGAAAGTGGAAAGTCTGTGAAACCTGAAATTTGAAAATTTGAGAGTTTTAAAAAATTAAGAAATTCTGACAATCCAAAAAAATGTAAAAAAGAAGGAATTTTACAGAATTTTCTGAAAAGTTTGAAAATCTGATCTCTCGAGAATTCTGTTTCATATATTTCGAGATTTTTCAGGATTTTTAAGATTTTTGAAATCCTGAATCTTTGATTTATTTTTTTTTGTTTCTATATAAAAATATGTTCCTGTTTTTCCAAAAAAAAAAATAAATCAAAATTTCAATTTTTTTTTGGAAAATCAGAAACCTTTTGACCTTTTGAAAAACAAACCAGAAATCTAAAAATTTCCGATTTTTTATATGGCTTCTTGTTTTCTAAATCTCCAAGTCACAACTAGAGAAAAAGCAGGTCAACAAATATTTTTTCTTTTGATTTTTGGAACTCTGAAAAAAAATTAGATGTCCGGTAGGAAATTTAATTAGTGAATCATTTATTGAAAAACAAAAAAAAATTATTCGCAAAAAAATAAAATATGGTTTGTGGGGTCAGAAAAAAAAACATATTGAAGATCCTGAAAACATAATATTCGGAAGTTCAAAAATTCAGGATTACCGTAACCAGCAAGCTGGTGCGCCTTCGGCTCGATTCAATCTAGTTTTTCACTGATTCGTGATCCTCAATTATTCTAAAAGGGTCACGTGAATTGTATTAATTTTTCAAGTTTTTCAAAAATCCACAGCGATTTATATATAAGGAAGACTTAAAAATCAAGAAAAAATTCAGAAGTTAAGAAAGCGTATTCTCCAAGTTTTCAAAAAAAAATCTTTATTTAAAAAAAAAAAAAAGATTCTCAAGGGATACAAAAAAGAATCCGAAAAATCTGAATTCTTATCAAAAAAATAATCAATAATTGATTTTATCACAAATAAGCAGTATTATGTCTTTTGAATCCCTTCCGCTTCTCCTCCAACGCGCGGTCCATCAATTTTTGAGATCCATTCGAATTTTCAGATTTTTCTGGCATTTTCGGACCGCCCATTGCACATTTCTTGAGATCCAAATCCGAATTGAAACTGTGAATTTCCATTTGTACGTGGAACATTTTTTCGGAAGGATTACTGTAGATGAACCTGAAATTTGGGAATTTAAAGTTAGATGTGCAGGAGGCACAGTAATCTGGGCAAAATGAGATAATATAGAAAAAAGGAAATATTGATTTTTCGAATTTTTTAAAAATCCAGAAAAACAATCCACAAGAAGAAACTGAAATTTCCAGAATTTTCTCTTTGGGATTACTGTCGAAAGTCGAAAAGATTGAATTCATAAGTACAGAGTTAGATGTGCAGGAAGTACAGTAATCCAAAAATGAAAAAAAGAAGAAAAAACTGAAATTACCCATTTTTCAGACAAAATTTTTTCCTATTTATACTGTCCGAAAAAACTGGCCACCGGCTCTTTTTTTTGCTCACCAATGATCTGAAAATGGCTTCTTTTGGGATTCTTTTTGACAAAAAAGTATAGGTCAGAAACTGGAAAAAAATAGAAAATTTGAGAAAATTTGAAAAAAACAAAAATTCAGATCTAGATGTTTTTCGGAATCAACAAAATGTTTTTTTTGTTTTTTGAGAAAATTGAGAATCTGAAAATTGTATTAAAATTGGTCTTTCGAAAAAGTTGGAACTATAAGAACAAAAAATTTGGGAAAGTCTAAAGTTCCGAAATTCTGCAATTCTACTTCTGAAAACCCTGAAATCAGGAGAATTCTAATCTGAAAAATCTGAAAATCTCAAAAACCTGAAATACTGAAATTCTGAAAAACGTGGTATCAGGATAATTGGAAATTTGGAAAAATCTGAAAATCTGAAATTCTGAAAATGGGACTTCTGAATAACTTGGGATCATGAAAATATTTGGAAACTTGTGAAAATCTGAAATTCTGAAAACGTGGAATAAGGATAATTGGAAATTTGGAAAAAGCTGGAATTCTAAAAATCGGACGCGTGAAAAGTTTGGAAACTTGTGAAAATCAGGAATTCTGAAAAACTAAGAATCGTGAGAATTGGAAATTTGGGAAACGTTGAAGTTCTGAAATTCTGAAGCTCTTAATTTCTGGAATTCTAAAAATTTTTTCGATTTTCTAGATTTTTTTCGGATCAACAAAATGTTTTTTTTTATTTTTGTGAAATTTGAGAATCTGAAAAACCTGAAATTCTGAAAACTTGACTTTTGAAAAACTTTGAACCGCGGAAATTGGTGACATTCTGAAATTCAGAAATATCGGAATTCTGAAAACCTGGGAAGTGGAGAATTGAGAGAATCTGAAAATTCCAGAAATCCAAGCAGAGATCTGAAATTTCGCCGAAGCCAGAGAAAAAAGGGGCGGGGCTTAGGAGAAAGGGGCGGGGCCTAAGAGTTATATAAGGGAGGGATGTTTGGAGGAAACTATCAACACAGTTCTCTGGCTGAAAATCTTACTTTTTTCTTGGCTCTACAAAACTACAGTACACCAATTATCTATTCCTTCTACCGTACTCATCAACCGTACTCCAACTACAAAATGTTCCACGTTCAAATGGAAATCCACAGCTTCAACTCGGATTTGGATCTCAAAAAGGCGGGAACCTTCTCGAATGTTCCAGAAATGCCTGAAAAATCGATGGGAGAGAGGAAATTGATGGACCGCGCGTTGGAGGAGAAGCGGAAGGGATTCAGAAGGCACGACACGACGTACATGTGAATTTGGATTTTTTGATTTTTTGGATTTTTTGATCTCCTGTGCTTAATTCTTCATGTTTTTCGCTTCAAATGGGTTTTTCTCTTTTTTGGATTCAATAAATTTTTGTAAAAATCAAAAAACTGTGTTTTTTGAATTTATTTTCAGATCCTAGAAATTTCTAGAATTTTCTGATTTTCAGATTTTCAAAAAAAAACCAAGTTTTGAATTTATTTTCAGATCCTAGAAAATTCTAAAATTTTCAGATTTTCAGATTTTCAAAAAAAACCAAATTTTGAAAATTCCAGAAACTTCTGATTTACAGTTTTTTCAGACTTCTTAGAATTTTTCGTTTTCAGATCTGTCAGAATCTCGGAACTTTTCTGAAATTTCAGATTTTCAGACATTTAGAAAGTTTCGAATTTTCGGATTCTATAGATTTTTCCGATTTTTAGAGTTTCAGATTTTCCCAATTCCAGATTTTCAAGAATCTCTGATATCTTCGGATTCTCAGATTTTCCGACTTCCTTGGTTCCAAATTTACAAAAAAATGATTTTTTTTTCGGATTTTCGGTATTTTCAGATTTTTCAGAATCCTTGAATTTCTCGGAATTTCAATTTTCAAATTTTCCGATTCCACAAAACTAGAATTTTCCAGAAATTCATTTTTTTTTCAATCTTAAAAAAGTGCAGAAAAAAAAAGAAAAGAAACGTAGTTTTTAATCTAATCCGGAAATCCGAATTATTTGGAAAAACTAATATTAATCCGAGGAATCAACAACAAAAAGTTATACATTCGGTCCAAAACCAAAAACTTTGGCCTTTTTATCTGGAAAATTACCGTAACCGACTGTGAAATTTTAAAATCATTGGAATCTGAATAATCTGAAAATCTGAAATTTCAAGAAAAACACTGAAAATTCCGAAAATCTAGAAATCTGGAAAATCTGAAATTTTTTCTGAAATTTGGAATATTTGGAATCTGTAGAACCTGTGATTAGGGAGATCTGGAAAAATCTGAAAATACTTACAGATTGTAAGAATCAGAATGACGTAAACACTCTAATAGAACGTCACCCAAATCGTCAACTTTGAGCCCATGTATCTCATTTTGTGTGAGAGATATCAAAAAGTGGTCAACTGATAAAATGTTGCTGATATTATGACAAACATTTTATCTGTTAACAACTTTTTGATATCTTTTACAGTAACCGAGATTATTAAACTTAAAGTTAAGGGTCCTAAAATATAGGGTCGCTCCCTGACAGTCAACTTTAAGCTCAATTATCTCGGTTCTTATCAGAGATATAAAAAAGTGGTCAACTGATAAAATGTTGCTGATATCATGACAAACATTTCATCAGTTGACAACTTTTTGATATCTTTCGAAAAAAAGTGAGATATATAAGCTCAAAATGCACGGGCCGAGGTGGCGTTCTATTAGAGTGTTCACGGTGTTTGACTTGTTAGAAATTCCAAAAAATTTCAGATGAAAATATATTTTTCAATTTACAAAGATCACAATTTATTCTAGTTTTTCTAGTATTTCAAAAAAAATTTTATGTGTAAACATGACATTAAAATTTTTGAAAAAAAATGACCTGAAACCATAAAAATCAGGATCTCTGAAAATTTGGAAAATTTTTAGAGATCTGAATTTTTGAAATTTGGTTTTTCTCCTTTAAAAAATAAACAGACACCATTCAAATTTCTTAGAAAATTGTTTTTTTTTTCAAAGAACAAAACGTATTGTAAACACTCTAATAGATGGGCACCCGGACCATCCACTTTTAGCCTATATATCTCACTTCTCTTGAAAGATATCAAAAAGTTGTCAACTGATAAAATGTTTATCATGATATCAGCCACATTTTATCAGTTGACCACTTTTTGATATCTCTCACAGAAAATGAGATACATGAGCTCAAAGTTGACGATTCGGGTGGCGTTCTTATAGAGTGTTTTCGGTATTTCAAAAGCTTTCAAACTGAATCATTTTTTTCTAATCCGGAAACGAAACAAATGGAATTTTTCATCCAAAATAATGGACAAAAAAAAGATAAGCAGATTTTAGAATCGAAATATGGGATAATCTGGAAAAAATCCGGAAAACATTGTCTGGAATAAAATGTCTGGAAAACTTTATAGTTAATTATAAAAAATGGAATATGCCAAATGAAAAAAAAAGACACTGTCAAGTTTGAGCTCAATTATCTCAGCTCCTATAAGAGATATCAAAAATGTGTCAACTGATAAAATGTAGGGGATATTATGATAAACAATTTATCAGTTGACAAATTTTTGATATCCTTATCAGGAACCGAGATAAATTGGCTCAAAGTAGTAAGTTAGGGGCTAGCCTTTTTTTTTCAGAAATGTCAGACCCTCCTGTGAAATTTGGCTTAAACCAGTGTACTGTTTGTGATTTGGTCCTGGACACTTTTTTCATTGATTGTGATAATGAGACCATGTGCAGGTGATAAAATTTCAAAAAAAAAAATATTTTTTTGAAAATTCAAATTTTCAGAACTTGCTACAAGAAGCAAAATTTCAGAAATTCCAAAATTCCAAAAATTCCAAAAACTATTCCAGATGTACAAATACAGACTGTGCAATTGATTTGAGGGGGCCCTTCTATTACAGGTTTCACGGTATATATTCAAAAATTTGAGAGTTTAGGAATTTCTGAATATCAAATGTTTCAAAGTTCTGATTTTTCAGGAATTTTGTCTCAGCAAGTTTTGTTTTTGCAAATTTCCATTTTTCCAGAAACTTCTAATTTCCTGAAAATCACGTACACACACACACTTATTTTCAGCAAATTCTTTTTCAGATCAGATTATCTATTGGGATTAATAATTGTATAGTAGAATTAGTTTTTTCTGTCTCATCCAGATCAAGAAATGAATGAGGATACTAGATTTTTTAGAAGGGATATAGCATCTAAAATTGATTTTTAGAGTTTTCTTTCAAATTCAATTTTCTGAGCTTTTTGGAATTTTTGATTTCAGAATCTGGAAAATCTGAAAAAAGAAAATACTAAGAATCTGAATACCGTAAACACTCTAATAGAACGCCACCCATATCATCAAATTTGAGCCCATTTATCTCGTTATCTGTGAGAGATATCAAAAAGTGATTAACTGATAAAATGTTTCTGATATTATGATAAACATTTTATCAGTTAACAACTTTTTGATATCTTTTAACAGAAGTGAGATATATCAACTCAAAGTGGACGGTCCGGGTGGCGTTCTATTGTGATTACGGTATTTTGGAAAAATCTGAAAATCTGAAAACTGAAATTCCGAGAAATTCAAGGATTCTGAAAAATCTGAAAATACCGAAAATCCGAAAAAAATCATTTTTTTGTAAATTTGGAACCAAGGAAGTCGGAAAATCTATAGAATCCGAAAATTCGAAACTTTCAGATCCTCTTCAAACCCCTTAAGAATTCTAAATGTCTGAAAATATGAAATTTCCGGAAGGTTACAAGATTCTGACAGATCTGAAAATGAAAAATTCTAAGAAATCTGGAAAATCTGGGAATTCCAAAATCTAAGAAATCTGAAAAAATCTGTAAATCAGAAGATTTTGAATATCTGAAAATCCAAGTTTCTGGAATTTTCAAATTTTGGTTTTTTTTTTTTGAAAATCTGGAAATCTGAAAATTCTAGAATTTTCTAGAACCTGAAAACAAATTCAAAAAACACAATTCTTCGATTTTTACAAAAGTTTACAAGTTGGACCGAAATTCCCCAAATTTTCACAGACAACCCTAAAGAGATGATGCCCCCGACTTTATCGTTTTTCGAAATTTTGTTTCTGACGTCTTCTGAAGACGTCAATCTATTTCTACAGCGGAAGCTAGGAGGTTGAGCCCGCGGTAGGGGGCGTAAACCGACCGGTTTTTTTATATTTGTAAATCTGAAAATTCTCTGAAACTATCTGAAAAACCTTTCCCAATCACTATTTCTGTCCAATTTTTTTTCCAATTTGACCTCCAAAAAAAGGAGAAAAAGAACAGAGAAAAAAAAATTTCTCTGTTATCATTCTCAAAAAATCGCCGAATTGCGAAAAAGTACATGCATCTGAGGGGTGGTCTGATGTGTAAAAACCGTAAAAACCGGTTTTTTTGGCTAAGGGGGAACGCCTTCTAAAAAACCCAAGAAAAACAGTTTTTTTTATTGTTTAACCCTTTTTCAAATGCCGTAAAACCTGTAATAGAAGGGCTTGCCCCACACTGTCAAGTTTGAGCTCAATTATCTCAACTCCTATAAGAGATATCAAAAATGTGTCAACTGATAAAATGTATAGGATATTATGATAAACAATTTATCAATTGACAAAATTTTTATATCTCTATCAGGAACCGAGATAAATTGTCTCAAAGTTGAAGGGGCCCTTCTAATACAGGTTTAACGGTATTTCAACTTTTTCCAGATTTTTACAATTTTCAGAATGCTAAATTTCAATTTTTTGGGAAACCTCGATTTTCTGAACTTTCCGAAATTTCTAGAATCTCCAGAATTTTCTGAAAACCAAATTTTTTAACCCTAACGAATACCGTAAAACCTGTAATAGAAGGGCTTGCCCCACACTGTCAAGTTTGAGCTCAATTATATCAGCTCCTATAAGAGATATCAAAAATGTGTCAACTGATAAAATGTAGGGGATATTATGATAAACAATTTATCAGTTGACAAATTTTTGATATCCTTATCAGGAACCGAGATAAATTGGCTCAAAGTAGTAAGTTAGGGGCTAGCCTTTTTTTTCAGAAATGTCAGACCCTCCTGTGAAATTTGGCTTAAACCAGTGTACTGTATGTGATTTGGTCCTGGACACTTTTTTCATTGATTGTGATAATGAGACCATGTGCAGGTGATAAAATTTCAAAAAAAATATATTTTTTTGAATATTCAAATTTTCAGAGCTTGCTACAAGAAGCACAAAAACATCACTGATTGCTCAGATAATGAGCATCTGGACCCATGTGTGAAATATGCGAAGTTAGAGAAGAAGGATGAGAAAATGTGAGTTTTTGAGAATTTCAGAAATTTCAGAAATTCCAAAATTCCAAAAATTCCAAAAACTATTCCAGATGTACAAATACAGACTGTGCAATTGATTTGAACCGCAAAAAACCGTATTATCATCCGGTAACGCTTCTCTTGATTTGCAAGTAAGTTCTTCTGAGAGAAATACAGTAAAACCTGTAATAGAGGGGCCCTTATCTCGGTTCCTGATAAAGATATCAAAAATTTGTCAACTGATAAATTGTTTATCATAATATCTTATACATTTTATCAGTTGACACATTATTGATATCTCTTATAGGAGCTGAGATAATTGAGCTCAAACAATCAGTGATATTCTTGTGCTTTTTGTCGCAAGTTCTGAAAATTTGAATTTTCAACAAAAAATATTTTTTTGAAATTTTATCACCTGCACATGGTCTCATTATCACAATCAATGAAAAAAGTGTCCAGGACCAAATCACATATAGTACACTGGTTTAAGCCAAATTTCACAGGAGGGTCCGACATTTGGACCAAAAAAATGCTTTTTAGAATCACTGGAAAACCTGTAATAGAAGGGCCCCTTAATTATTTCAACTTTGAGCCAATTTATCTCGTTTCCTGATAAAGATATAAAAATGTGTCAACTGATAAATTGTTTATCATGATATCTTATTCATTTTATCAGTTGACACATTTTTGATATCTTTTATAGGAGCTGAGATAATTGAGCTCAAACTCGTGGGGGCCCTTCTATTACAGGTTTTACGGTATTCTGGAAAAAAATTTTCAGAATGTGCTACGACTTCCACGGTGTCTTCAAACGCAACCGCTCCGCCGCTGAAATCTCACTAATTGGGTCCATAGGCAGGAAAAAATATACTAGGTAGTTAATTATTTAATTTTAAATACCGTAAAACCTCTAATAGAACGACACCCTGGTCCTGCACTCTTTTTTCATGGATTGCGATAATGAGACCATGTGCAGGTGATAAAATTTCAAAAAAAAAAATATTTTTTTGAAAATTCAAATTTTCAGAACTTGCTACAAGAAGCAAAATTTCAGAAATTCCAAAATTCCAAAAATTCCAAAAACTATTCCAGATGTACAAATACAGACTGTGCAATTGATTTGAGGGGGCCCTTCTATTACAGGTTTCACGGTATATATTCAAAAATTTGAGAGTTTAGGAATTTCTGAATATCAA
>NC_013488.2:19471816-19485595 GCF_000004555.2 Caenorhabditis briggsae | reverse complement strand
GATTTACAGATTTTTTCAGATTTCTTAGATTTTGGAATTCCCAGATTTTCCAGATTTCTTAGAATTTTTCATTTTCAGATCTGTCAGAATCTTGTAACCTTCCGGAAATTTCATATTTTCAGACATTTAGAATTCTTAAGGGGTTTGAAGAGGATCTGAAAGTTTCGAATTTTCGGATTCTATAGGTTCTATTAGAGGTTTTACGGTAATTATAAAATTAAAAATTAAAATATTCCAGGAAAAATTCCGACCAAAATCCGGAAGCACCGAAACGAAACTCAGTGATCCGGTTTTGCGAGAAATCTGAACATCCAGCACCCAAAGACATTGCTCAGACCAATTTCTCAGCAACACAGTACCTGGAAACGCTGGCCTCGTTTTGTGAAGAAATTTCTGGGACCATAAAAAATGATTGAATCTTTTTTTGTATATTTTTTTTTTGATGATCAATAAACTGTAGGATTGATCCCAAAAACTAGGTCATGACCTAGAAATCCCAAAAAACTAGGTCATGACCTAGAAATCCCAAAAAACTAGGCCATGACCTAGAAATCCCAAAAACTAGGTCATGACCTAGAAATCCCAAAAAACTAGGTCATGACCTGGAAATTCCAAAAAACTAGGTCATGACCTGGAAAATCCAAAAAACTAGGTCATGACCTAGAAATCCCAAAAAACTAGGTCATGACCTGGAAAATCCAAAAAAACTAGGCCATGACCTAGAAATTCGCCATTCCCATTTTCAGGGATCCCTGGGTTCCTAACGTACATTCTTCTGTAAAAGATCTTCTTCAATAGATATGCCCCCCCCCCCAACGTTTCAGCGAAATTGGAATGGAGCAGTGATGAAGCAGCGTCGTTGAAAATTTCTGAAAATACAACGGTCAAAGCTTACAATCATTACTAATTGTAAATAAATAATTAAAGAGTGAAAAGTAGCGCTCATCGCCTTCAACCATGAACGGAAAGGCCAGCTGATCGTATTTCTGATACAGCTAGCACTGACTGTTCAAAGGGAGGTTCAGAAGCATTTGATAAAAAACTTACCAATGGGAAACTCACCGAAAAAGGAAGGAGAATATTAGCAATAATAATAGTAGAAAAAGGAATAAATAGCAGGAATAGTGTAGAATTTCGATTATTGGAAACTCATTCGAGGGAATGGAGAGAAGAGAATCCTTTTTGTGATGGGAAAATGACATATCTGCTTGATTTTTCCGCAAATTCCACTCACGAATCGCATCCTCAATATCGGTAATGTCCGTTCCCTTTCTCGAATACTTTTTGTTGTGACGCGAGCCTTTGGCAGCGCCTGTACGTTTCCCAGGTGCCATCTGAATGGAAATTAGGCTCCAATTTCAAAGAAAAAGGAAGAAAAATCACAAAAAAATAGATAGAAAATCGGCTGGAAACTGAGAAAAATCTCGAAAAAAAGCGATAAAATAACGATTTTATAAGGAAGAAAGCTAGAAAAAACGGGGGAAAAAATTTACGACGAACAGAAAATAAGGGAAAAATCAAAAATCGCAAAAAAAAATTATCTCCTGGCCATTCGGAAAAATCTGACGACGTTGACTTTGAGTGCCGGCCAAATGAGCTGCAGGTTTCGGCGATACCATTCTCTGAAAGCAATTTTTTAAGAAGAAAAAGCCTAAAAATTGAATTTTCCAAGATTTTTCAGTTGAAAAATGCATGGAAATCGAATTTTTAAGCTAATTTTTAGTTCAAATTCAATCAAAAACGAAGCTAATCAGAAACGAAGAAATCAGCTAAAAATCATTCCTTTTTGCCAGAAAATGCACTAAAATGACCCAAAAAACACTTCTCATCGAGGAATTACGAAACGCGCCAAAGGCACACCAGCCACATGAAAATTTCTCATTTTTCGAGCGGTTTTAGATCGATTTTCGTCGAAATTTAAGATTTGGCTTTTAAAAAGTGTGAAGAATGGCTTTAAAAAGACCAAAAAATGGCCAAAAAATGAGCAACTTTCGAGTGGCTGGTGTGCCTTTGGCGCGATTTGAAATTCCTCGATTTGAAGCGTTTTTGGGCGGGTTTCGAGAAATTTAGGATCATTTTTGGCGAAAAAGAAGCGCATATGTCTGTGATTTTAAGCTTCTTTCTTAAATTTAGGTTACTTTTTCGCTTCAAAATGACCCAAAAAGCTCTTCTAATCGAGGAATTTCGAAACGCGCCAAAGGCACGCCAGCCGCTTGGAAGTCGCTATTTTTCGAGGGTTTTTGATCGATTTTTGTCGAAATCTTCAGATTTTCGAGTCGTCTTTCCGATTTTGCACTTGAAAATGGTGAAAAATGGATTTTAAAATTTTTTTCAAATATTTGGGTTTTTTCCCGAAAAACCTTCTGGGGATTTTTTCGCGATTTTCATGAATTTTCTGGCTATTTTAATCACGAATTCAAATTCCCGCCTAATTATCCACCCACTTATTATAAACCATCATCGCCACATGCCGATCGTTGAGAAAATCGCGATAAAACTCGCTGAGCTCGTTCGCCGACACGTGTTCCAGCCGTCCCAACTCCTTCTGCTTCTTCTCGACGAATTCCGACTTTTGGCGATCGAACAGTTGATTGTGCTCGGCCCAAAAATCCGAATTCCACTGGTTCAGCTCTTCCCGGGCGGCGCGGTACTGCCGCTCGAGTTCCGACTCATTGTCAACGCGGCGGAGCCTTTAAAAAATTAAATTTCTAGTAAAAATTCCCAAAAAATTGATGAAATTTGAGCGAAAATGAAGAAAAATGGGCGAAAAATCTTTTTTTTTCGAAAGAAAAATTCGACAAAAAAGTGAGCCGCAGTGTTGCAAGTCGGCAGACTCCGCCCACTTTTCCGTGCCGCACCCGGAGAATTTGCAAAAAATATGCGAATTTCGTCAAATAAAACCGTTTTTCAGCGAATTTTCAGATTTTTTCTCGCTCACATAATTTTGCGAATTTTCGAGACACTATCCGGCGGTCCAACCCAGTCGAAACGTCGATCCATTCGCACATTAGACGATGAGGAGGAAAGAGAAGACATATCTGAAGAGAAATTTGGCACAAATTTGGGAAAAACTGGACAAAAATAGGGTTTTTTTCTGGTGAAAAACCAAGATATTAAGCTTAAAAATCGAGAAAATTCGAAAATTTCAGGAAAAATACTTTTTTAACAGATAAATCAACAAATTAAGTAAATTAACAAAAAAACCAAAATAAAAGAAAATCAATAATTTAAATCACAATCCTTCCGAATTTTCCAACGATTTCCGAATCAATTTGAACATTCGATCATATTCCGACATATTGTGACTGCAAAAAAAATTTTTTTAATGCAAAAATTGAGAAAATCCTAAAAATCGACTCAAAAACCACCGAAAACGGGTGAAATGAGCTGAAAATCACACAAATTGGGGGTTTTTTTTGCCTAAAAATGCTCTAAAATAGCTCAAAAACGCCTCAAATCGAGCAATTTCAAAACACGCTAAAGGCACGCCAGCCGCTTGGGAATTGCTAGCTTTTCGGGCGTTTTTTGGTGAATTTTTAGAGTTTGATCTTGAAAATTGTGAAAAATGCCTTTGAAAAGACCAAAAAAACGCCCGAAAAATGAGTTTTCAAGGCAGGGACGCCTTTGGCGCGTTTTGAAATTCCTCGAATTGAAGCGTTTTTGGATTAATTCCGAGCATTTTTTTTTGTGATTTTCAGCTCTTGTCTTAATTTTAAGCGCGATTTTTTGAAAATTTCCAAAAAAAAAAAACTAACATGACCAACAAAATCGACGCCAGAAGTTCCTTGGTATTCAGAAGGTGTTGAAGATAGCCCTTCGTGTATTTCGTGCACGTATAACAGCCGCATCCATCGAAAACCGGCGTAAAATCGTCGGCAAACTTTTCTTGATCTTTGAAATCCACGACTTCATATTTTGAAGACGTCGGATAGTCGTCTGCCAGGCAGAAGGCGTGACCCTCTTCGGCCAGTTTGATGGCGAATGACGAGTCGAACAGGTCGATGCCTTGTTGGACCAGAAAGAGTACGGTTTTTGGGTTGAATGGACCGGAAATGCAGCGGAGTTTTGTGGGAGGCAGAGGAGACTGAAATTTTGGGAATTTGGAAGCTCCTAGAAGACGAAATATAGCGTTTAGTCTTGCTTAGCAAAAAAAGCTGCAAATCGAGGAGGTTCAAAACGCGCCAAAGACACGCCAGCCTCTTGGAAATCGCTCAATTTTTTTTCGAAATTTTTAGATTTTTCAGCCATCTTTTTATTGCCTTTAAAATTTTGAAGGCATTTTCCCTAATTATATGACAAATTCCGAAAAATGCCTGAAAAATTTCGAAAAAATCGGATTTCCAAGACTGGCGTGCCTTTGGCGCGTTTTGAAATTCCTCGATTTGAAATGTTTTTGGCCAGAGAAAAGGTTAGAGAACTCGCATTACGTCTATCGGTGGATTTAATTGGCTAATTAAACTTAAAAATTTAAATAAAATCACCCGAAATCATGAAAAATCCCATTTGAAATGCTCTAAAATGACCCAAAAACGCTTCAAATCGAGAAATTTCGCGCCAAAGACACGCCAGCCTCTTGCAAATCGCTCATTTTTCAGCCTTTTTTGTTTCATTTTCACACAATTTTCAGGGTTAAAATCGAAAAAATGGTTGAAAAATCTGCAATTTTTTGCAAAAATTGACCAAAAAATAGCAATTTACAGAAGGCTGGCGTGCCTTCGGCGTGTTTTTGGGTGATTTTTCAGAAAATTAAATTTTTGAACATTTAGAATTTTTGACAAGTTTGAATCTCTGAATTCCTGAATTTCGGAAATTTCTGATTTTCTGAATTTTTTAAATTTCTGAAAAATTTAGAAATTTGGCCAAGTTTGAATATTTAGGTTTTTTTTTCCAAATTTCAGATTTTTTTAAAGATTTTCTGCATTTCCGAATTTCCGCATTTCTGAATATCTGGAAAATCTGAAATTCCGGGAATTCCAGACAATTCTGAAATTCTGAAAAATTGAAATCTCCAGAATCCTAATGATTCAAAAAATCTGGAAATTTCAGAAAAAGCAAAAATTAATGGATTTTGAAAATTTTATACTTCAAAAAAAAACCTAAATTTTCAGAAAATCTGGAAAACCTGAAAATTCGGAAAATCCTGAAAACCAAAAATATTCTGAAAATGTTAAAAATTGAAAATGTTGAGATTATAAAATTTCAAAAAGTTGAAAATCTGAAAATCTTTAAAAAAATGTTTAAAGCTCATTTTCGCCCTAAAAACGCACAAACGTCTCCTCCAACAACTCCTTCATCTCCATCTCGTCTGTCTCCATTCCCTCGACGAATTCATGAAATTCTACAGTATACGCCGCCGTATTTTCAGCCAAACCAATGTCAACGGCACATTTTCGTCGGTGGTACTTGCTGAAACCACCGCCCAGCGCGACGATCCGTTCACCGTCGATTTTCTCGTCCTGGAAAATTGGAATTTTGTGAAAAATCCATGATATTGGTACTGCTTAGCAGTAGTAAAATTGGGTTTTGCTACTGCCGGGCAGTACCAAAATCGCCTTTTTTTGCAATTTTCAGTTATTTTTTCTGCATTTTTCACCGGTTTTTGACTACATACTACATTTTTTCCCCAATTTTTAACATTTTCAGCTACAAAAATGTGAAAATAGGACCATTTTATGCATAAATAGGTCAAAATTAGGCTATTTTGGTACTGCTAAGCAGTGTCAAAATGCGATTTTGCACCTGCCGGGCAGTACCAAAATCGCTTTTTTTTTTGCAATTTCCAGTTATTTTTTCTGCATTTTTCACTGGTTTTTCACTACAAACTACTTTTTTCCCCCAATTTTGACATTTTAAGCTTTAAAAATGTAAAAATCAGACCATTTTTAAACTAAATAGGTCAAAATTGAGCTATTTTGGTACCGGGCAGGTGCAAAATCGCCACGTGGCAAGCTTGCAGTGTCAAATTTCAATTTTTAGGTCATTTTTAACAGCTTTTTTCGCAATTTTTCACCGAATTTCACCTAAAAACTCCATTTTGCCCCAATTTTCGACATTTTCAGTTGAAAAATGTTTTGTTTGCTGAAAAATCCACCGAATTTCAGTAGTTTTGAGCTAAATTAGTCATTTGAAAAACGCGCCAAAAGCACGCCAGCCAAATCCTTTTTGTATAATTTTTTTTCTTTTGAAAAAAAAATGAAAAATCGGAATTTTAGCCAATTACAGAGCATTTTTTCGGATTTTGGTACTGCTAAGCAGTAGCAAAATTCGATTTTACTACTGCTGGGCAGGTGCAAAATCCCCTTTTTTTTCTAATTTTTGGTTTTTTCTGCGTTTTTCACCGGTTTTCACTACAAACTACATTTTTCCCCCAATTTTGACATTTTAAGCTCTAAAAATGTGGAAAATATGACCATTTTATGCAAAAATAGGTCAAAATTAGGCTATTTTGCTATTGCCAAGCAGTGTCAAAATGCGATTTTGCACCTGCCGGGCAGTACCAAAATCGCCCCTTTTTGTAATTTCCAGTATTTTTCTGCATTTTTCACCGGTTTTTGACTACAAACTACATTTTTCCCAGGTGCAAAATTCAAAATGCAGTGTCAATTTTCCATTTTCAGGTTGATTTTAACAGATCCGCATTTTCTCACCGAATTTCACCTAAAAACTCCATTTTAGCCCGAAATTTTGACATTTTCAGTTGCAAAGTTTTTTTGCTGAATCCAAAAAAAATCCATCAAATTTCAGTCGTTTTGAGCTAAATTAATCATTTGAAAAACGCGGCAAAAGCACGCCAGACAAATCCTGTTTGTATAAATTTTTTTTCTTTTGAAAAATGAAAAATCTCGAAATTTTAGCCCATTTAAGAGCTTTTTTTTTGGATTTTGGTACTGCTGGGCAGGTGCAAAATCGCCCTTTTTTGTAATTTTCAGTTATTTTTTCTGCATTTTTCACTGGTTTTTCACTACAAACTACATTTTTCCTAGTTTCTGAGATTTTAAGCTACAAAAATGTGAAAAATGGGACCATTTTTCAACTAAATCGGTTAAAATTGATCTAATTTGTCACTAGCAATGTCAAAATGCGATTTTGCACCTGCCGGGCAGTACCAAAATAGCCATTTTCTGTAATTTTCAGTTATTTTTTCTGCATTCATCACCGATTTTTCACTACAAACTACATTTTTCCCAATTTCTGACATTTTAAGCTACAAAAATGTGGAAAATATGACTATTTTATGCATACATAGGTCAAAATTAGGCTATATTGCTACTGCCTCGCAGTAGTAAAAACAGATTTTACTACTGCTGGGCAGGTGCAAAATCGCCCTTTTTTTGTAATTTTTAGTTATTTTTTCAGCATTTTTCCCCGGTTTTTCACTACAAACTACATTTTTTCCCCAATTGTTGACATTTTCAGTTACGAAAATGTGAAAAATAGGACAATTTTACGCATACATAGGTCAAAATTAGGCTATATTGCTACTGCCTCGCAGTAGTAAAAACAGATTTTACTACTGCCAGGCAGGTGCAAAATCGCCACGTGGCAAGCTTGCAGTGTCAAAATTCATCATTTAAGGTCGATTTCAACCGATTTTTTCGTAATTTCAGCCAAATTTCAACTAGAAAAAAAACCATTCCCGCAAAAATTGGCTAACAACCCCCCACCTGCTTGAAAATCTGCTCATTAAACGTCGTGGTCCGATCGACCGCCTTCAGCAGCTTCTTGTGCCCCGCATCCCGGGGCAAATCATAGTCAACCAGCGTCTCAAACGACCCGCAGCCAAACGAATTGACCGTATTCCGATACGTTTTAACGTCCAGCGACACTTTTCCATTGGCTGTCCATATGGCAATGGATTTTGAGTCGTTATAACCACTCGGAAGTTTTCCCAACGGATCAAAAGGGCTCAAATGGATTGCCGGAGACTCTAGAGCACCCATTCCAACGAATTTAGCGACGCCTTTTCCGAATTTTTCAATAATTTTGGCATTGGAAATCAGCGAAGGCAGTGTCATTTGATAAATTGGGGTTTGCGAGAGTTTCAGCTGATTTTCAGCCACGTCCCATGTCAAATGGGGAATGTGTCCGGCTCTTAGGTACGTCATACATGATGGTGTGGCGTGGTTGACGTCTACTGGCCCCCAGCTATCGATTTTGCCCAGACGTCCGAGGATGGTCTTTTTTTCGATGGAGAATTTTACCATTCTGGAGATTTTTAAAATTTAAAACAAACAAAAAAAAATTAAAATACCAAAATTTAAGTCAAAAATCATTTAACGATTTTTGAGCCACAAATCGGTTTTTGGAGCATTTTTAGAGCCAAAAATCTGAATTTTCAGAATTTTATAGCTAAAATTCTGTGTATTTTTTACAATTTTTAGAGCAAAAAATCAGTGTTTTGAAGCATTTTTTGAGTCCAAATCGGCGATTTCTAGCATTTTCAGAGCCGAAAAAGCGTATTTTCAGATGTTTCTTAAAACAAAAATTCGGTATTTTTCGCTTTTTACGGCCAAAAATGTATTTTTATAGCATTTTTAGAGACAAAAATTAGTATTTTTGACAAAATTTTCCCAAATTTTTCAGCGAATTTGGGGGAATTTTCTCGATTCTTAGTCATTTTTGGTCACTTTTTCTGGAAAATTCGCCGATTTCTTACCAAACCGCAGTGTTTTTCTTAATTTTTGAGCCAAAAATCAGTTTTTGGAGCATTTTTAAAGCCAAAATCGATCATTTGTCGAGATTTTGACTCTGGAAATGCTGAAAAAACTGTTTTTAAGGCCCCCAAAAAAATTTCTGGCTCGAAAATCATTAAAATCTCTAGAAATCATTAATTTTGGCTCTAAAAGTGGTCAAAAACTAACTCAAGAAAATTTACAAAACAAAATTTAGCAACAAAAAAAAATGAAATAGGCAAAAAATAACCTAAAACGAGTTTTCGAACTCAAAACAAGAATTTTAAGCCGAAATAATTTATAAAAAATCGGGAAAATGAGCATTTACAGATCATCATGGATTACTGTTCAGATTGTGCATTAAGCTTATAATTACAGTATTCTGGCTTCAGACACCAAAGGGACTTGTGTGGTGGAGCCGTGTTGTAGACGGCGATCTCCTGAAGGACCTCTTTGACGTAGCTGACGGGTTGTTGAAGAATGTTCTGGAGGTCTTGGAGTCTGGAAATTTGGAAGAATTAGAGAAAACATTTAGAAATTAAAAAATTAAAAATTTAGGTATTAAAAAAATTTGAAATTCTGAAAGTTGGGTTTCTGAACAGAATTTTTGAATTTTTAGAATTTCAGAAATTCAAGTTTAACGAACTGTAGACACTCAAAAATTTAAAAAATTCAGCATTTTCAGAATTTCGAGCTGCTAGATTTTCAGATTTTTTGAAAATTTCAGATTTTCGAAATATTCCCTATTTTGAAAATTTTGGAATTTCGCAAATTCTAGAAATTAAAAAATTCAGAATTTGAGAGATTCAGAATTTCAGAAAACCAAAAATTCAGAAGTTTTGGAATTTTGGGAATATTCCGTATATAATATTTTCTAAATCTCAAATTCTTGAATTTTCTAATTTTCTGAAATTCCAGGCTTTTTAAAAATCTCGGAATTTCAGAATTTTCAAAAATTCAGAAATTCAAATTTTCCAAACTTCTGGATATATCATTTCAAATCTCGTTTTCAGATTTTTGGATTTTTTTAGAAATTTCACAATTTTCAGAGTTTCGACTTTCTCGATATTCAGATTTTGGGGTTTCAAAATTTTCAAATATCAGAATTTCCGAATTTTCAGATTTCGGATTTTAAGTATTTTCTGAATAATTAGGTTTTTTGAAAATCGGAATTTCAGCACATTTTAGAGATTTTTTTTCAGATTTCACACCTGCTGGGCAGTACCAAAATCGACCTTTCTGACTGAATTTCCCCCATTTTTACCAATTTCAAATAAATTTCCAGCAATTTCAGCACCAACCTATAATAGCTGTGCTTCTCGAACGCCTTGAACAGCGCTCCTCTGAGCACATCTCGATCGGCTCTGTACGTTTTCGCACCATCCTTCTTCTGCTTGTTCTTAATCATATCCTCAGCATGCACAGCCACTGGTTTGAACTTCACCGCCGCCTTATCAATCATTTTAACAGTCTTCTTTGGCTGTGTATTCTTCACAATATGCGCCAACTTCATCTTCATATATTTCGACGTCGCCGGCGGCCGACACTCGGCTCGTTTCATGATTCTTCCCTCGATAGCCAATTTGCCGGTCTTTACAGTTGCTTCGGCTCCCAAAGCCTGCTTATCCTCACTCAAAACACTCATTGTGGATCCTTTGACGTCGTGAAGGATGAATGTGTACTGTGTGGGTATTTCAGAGACTCTAGAAGACGTGACCGCGGTGTTGGTGGTGGTAGATGACGTTCCCTCTCCCTCGTCTTTTGGTGGTGGTTGACGCAGACCTTGGCTTGTTTGGAATTCGATCTGAAAACAGGGGGTTTTTGGTACTGGAATTTCTGGGGCAGTAGCAAAATGCTGAAAAATCCAATTTTACACCTGCCAAGCAGTAGTAAAACCGATTTTGGTACTGCCTAGCAGTAGTAAAATCTAAATTTACTACTGCGCAGCAGTACCAAAATCGCCCTTTTTTGTAATTTTCAGTTATTTTTTCAGCATTTTTTCACCGGTTTTCACTACAAACTACATTTTTCCCCAATTTTTGACATTCTCAACTACAAAAATGTGAAAATAGGACTATTTTATGCATAAATAGGTCAAAATTAGGCTAGTTTACTACTGCCAAGCAGTGTCAAAATGTGATTTTGCACCTGCCGGGCAGTACCAAAATCGCAGTTTTCAGGCAATTTTCGTCGTTTTTCAGCATTTTCCCCGGTTTTTGACTACAAACTACTTTTTCCCCCAATTTTGACATTTTAAGCTTTAAAAATGTAAAAATCAGACCATTTTTCAACTAAATAGGTCAAAATTGAGCTATTTTGGTACTGCTAGGCAGTACCAAAGTGAATTTTGCACTTGCTTAGCAGTAGTAAAATCTTCCACGTGGCTTTTTACTACTGCCTGGCAGGTGCAAAAATTCGATTTTGGTCATTTTTTAGCCAAATTTCCAGATGTCTGGAATAGTTTCCCACCAAAATTTATGATTTTTCTTTTATTTCCAACACTCTAAAACTCATCAATAACAGTTTTATGCTCACTTTTTTCTGGTTTAACACTGCCGGGCAGTAGTAGCAAAATCCAAGTTTACGGTTATAAAAATCCCAAATCTGGGAAATTTTCATCATTTTTTGACCATTTCTCATTTGAAAAAAAAGCTAAAATTGGCTTAAATACCAGCCAGAAAAGATTCAAAGTTAAAAATCTTATAATTTTTGAATTTTCATATTTTTTCTATTCCATTGCTCATTTTTGCTAGAAAAAGCTTTTTTGGCTGGAAAATTGCTGAAAATGGGCATTTTCTGCTGAAAATAAATTTTTGTTCATTTTTCCCACTGCAAAATTCGGGTTTTCCCGCTCCTACCTCCGGTCCAATGTGCAATTTCCCAACCACTGCTCCCTCATTTGCCTCCCAGAGCTCCGAGAGGTATCTGGGAACTTTGACGAGCCAACATCCGCGTTTCGCCAGCTCACACTCCACCTCGTTATCATATCGCTGCTTTTTAGGCGGCGCTGGGGTTGATGTCGATGACATTCTGCAAATTTTGGTTCGAAAATTCTGAAAATTACAAAAAAAGCAAAAAAAGAGAGTATAATGAAGATAAATATGGCGAAAACTGCTTAGCAGTACCAAAGTCTGAAAATATCCGATTTTACTACTGCTTCGCAGTAGCAAAATGGGATTTTGCACCTGCCGGGCAGTAGTAAAACCGATTTTGGTACTGCCTAGCAGATTTTGGTACTGCCTAACGATTTTGGTACTGCCTAGCACTGCCTAGCAGTACCAAAATCTGAAAATATCCGATTTTACTACTGCTGGGCAGGTGCAAAATCTTCCTGGAATGAATGTCGATGACATTCTGAAATTTTTGAGCTTAAAAGTTCTGAAAAAAAGACCTTTTTTTAAAGGAAATTGATGATAAAAATAGGGGAAAATGACCCACAAAATATGAAAAAAAAAGCTTTAAAAATATAGAAAATTTATATAAAATTGCAATAATTTCAAACTCTAGAATTGATAAAATCCAACAGCTTCTTATCACTAACACCCTCCCATCCTGGCGGCGTCGGTAGCTTAAAATCCGCCATCGCCGCTGATATCTGAGCCAGCTTTTCGTCGTCCAAAGGTATTGTTTTCAGCTTTTCCGCCGGAATTTCCAGCTTTTTTGGGGGTTCCAACCCTTGGGGAGCGATCACAAAGTTACACCAAAGGCCTGAGCTTATGGTATTGGTGTCTAGTGGCTCTTCCGGGTCTTCTGAATGCGTCACAACGAAGACGTCGCCTTCGACATCGCCCAGCGCTTGATAATCGGCGTATTCATTTTTGGCGTCCTCGTCTTCTTCGTTGTCCGTGTGACGGCGAGATTCGACTTCGAAGCGAGCAGTGGTTCTGGAAAAATATCAAAATTCAGTTTTGCTACTGCTGAGCAGGGGCAAAATTTTTAAAAAACGAAGTTTTGCATCTGCCGGGTAGTTCCAAAATGGGATTTTGCACCTGCCGGGCAGTAGTAAAACCGATTTTGGTACTGCTTGGCAGTACTAAAAGTCGAAAATATCCGATTTTGCACCTGCCGGGCAGTACTAAAATTGGAGAAATTCTGTTCTAACTTTTTAAATTTTTGTCCAAATTTGATAAAAATTATACAGTTAGATTCCTCGTTCCATTGTGTATTGATATAAAATTTACTGCGAATTCACGAAACATTTTTTCGAAAATGTACATTTTTTGCGACTTTACAACAAATGTTATATAATACTGTGCATTTTGTAACAAGAAATCTAAATGTGCAATTTTTATCGAATTCGGACAAAAACTAAAATAGTTAGAACGAGACTTCTCCAATTTTGGTACTGCCCAGATGTGTCAAAATTGGTTTTGCTACTGCCGAGCAGTACCAAAATCTGAAAATATCCGATTTTACTACTGCTTATCAGTAGTAAAATGAATTTTGCTACTGCCAAAAACCATTTTGACCCAATTTTCTCAATTTTTCAAGCATTTCCCACTCACACAAACTCTCCCGGCGTGAAATTCTGGTCGATTCCAGTGTCCTGCAGCCGTACAGTAACCGGTTTCAACCCCCTCGTCACATAGAACTCCTCATCCAGCCCATACATAATCTGTCCCTTATCACTATCATCGTCACTTCCGAATCTCGACGCATCCCCTGCCACGTCATCGTCGGTTTCCGTTGTTGGATCCGAATCGAATCCGCTGCTCTCCTCGTCGTCTTCATCTGCCACGTCTTCTGGGTCTTCAGATTCGCTACTGGTTTCTCCAGCAGCGCCGGCCACGCCCACTCCATTATACTGTACACCGAATCCCACGTACCAGCCGTTAGCGTCGGGGACTCCGGATTCTGAATTAAAAACTGAATTTTCAGATTTTTTTCAGCATTTTCTGGCCCAAAATCTCGGTAAATGATGGATTTTGGCTCTAATGGGGTTATTCATGTAGCGAAAATATGTATTGAAATGCATTTCCGCGCCCTCGAAATTCAATGCATGAGCGTCGCGAAATGTATTTCAAAGCATTTCGCGACATAACTGTAAATGCATTTCAATACATCGCGTGGCGAGATATTTTTTCTGAAAAAGGTAGATTCCACCACA
>NC_013488.2:19446264-19471389 GCF_000004555.2 Caenorhabditis briggsae | reverse complement strand
TATGTATCATACACATACGCAGGAAACAGCTATGACCATCTCGAGCAGCTGAAGCTCCAATGTGGTGGAATTCTGCACAAAGTTCAAAGGCGCATCCCTTTTTCCAGAAAAGATATCTCGCCACGCGATGTATTGAAATGCATTTACAGTTATGTCGCGAAATGCTTTGAAATACGTTTCGCAACGCACATGCGTTGAATTTCGAGGGCGCGGAAATGCATTTCAATACATATTTTCGCTACATGAATAACCCATAAAAACGCTTAAAAAACTGATTTTTGACCTCAAAAATCTCTCTAACCATGCTCAGAATCCGGTTTCAGCGAAAAACAATCCAATTGCAAAATTTTACAGTCGTTTTCAGACTGCATCGCGTGCAAATGATGCTCCCAAGAGATTCCCTGTTTTCCCAGCGAGTCTCGAAGCGTTTTGATCTCTTTTCGGGTCATTTTTGAGCGCAATTCTTGGAGGGCCTTCATTTTAGCTGGAAATTAGGAATTTTTGGGGGAAAACGATTTGTTTAAAAGATTTGAATGGTGGAAAGTCGATTGTTTGCATAATCTCAAGCAGGAAATTCATGTGAATTTGTTAAAAATTCAAAAATCCTAAAAATACAAAATTTCTATCAAAAACTCAATTTTCAGGAATTCAAGATGATTTCTGACTGATTTAACCTTGAAATGTTGATTTTTTGCATTAAAAATGCATGAAAATGACCTCTTTATCATGAAAATTCGCCTTAAAAAGCACAGAAAACCGATAATTCGATTTTTCGAAAATTTCGGAGAATTTTCTACATTTTTGAGAGAGAAAAAAGTCGATTTTCTGCATAATTTTAACCTGGAAATTCAATTAAATATATCAAAAATCGTTCAAACCTTTTGCTGAAATAGCGAACTGAAAGAAAAAAACGGAAAAAGTTTCATTCGATTTTAGCAGTAAAAAACTCGATTTTCAGCATCAAACAATGATTTCTGACTAATTCAGCTTGAACTTTTTGATTTTTTACATTAGAAATTCATGAAAAAAAGCCTCGAAAACCGAAAATTGGAAAAAAAAATCGACTTTTTTTCAAAATTTCGGCGAAATTTCTATATTTTTGACAGAGACAAGCCTAGAATTTCAAGTAGAGTTCATTAAAAACCATCTTAACAATGCTAAATATTTGAATACAAATTTTGCCATTAAAAACTTGATTTTCAGCATTTAAATATAATTTATAACTAATTTGACATCGAAAAATTGATATTTTACATCAAAATTACATAAAAATGACATCGTTATTATGAAAATCCGCTTCAAAATCGCTTGAAAATCGAAAATCGCCGAAAAAAAAGAAGGCACGAGAAGTGCGCCAGTCTTGCGCACTTCTCGTGCCTTGGCGCACCTGCCGTGCATTCGTCGTATTTACACACAAAATCAATTCAATTATTATTATCCATGACAGAAAACGACAAAAAATCGTCGTATTTTTCTAATGGCGACTTTGAAAAAGTCGCCGCTGATATTATTAGTAGTCCTAGGCGACTCAAACATTCAGGTAAAATTACATATTCAGCTTAGAAACAAACGAAACGTTTTGAATTGAAATTTCGATTTATCTATGACAAGAAATTGGCCCAACAACTGGATTATATGTAAAAAAGCAGAAAAAAAGTGGAAGAAAAACCATGAGAATCGGTTTTCAAAGTTTAAAAAAAATTTAAACGAAAATTATATATTTGTAAATTTATAATTAAAAAACAAGTTTTCTAATTTAGAATAAAAACTCTGATAATTAACAGTTTCTGGAAATACCAAACTATCAAACTTCCAAACGTTTGGATTCTCAGATTATTTGAGTTTTCATGAATTTCAGATTTTTGGAATTTTCGGAAAAATTGAATTCCTTGGAATGTTTGATTTAATAACATTTTGGGGTTTACCGATTTCTGAAATTTCGAAATACTGACTTTTGAAATTTTGAAAATTTTTGAATTTTCACAATTTCAGAATTTCTAAATTTTTTGATATTCTTAATTTCATAATTTTGAAAAAATATAAACCTTTGAATTCCTAAACTTCTAATTTTCTGTATTTTTTAATTTCTGAATCTGAACGTCGGAATTCTGAACGTCGGAATTTCCGAATTTCTGAATTTCTGAATTTCTGAAATCAGACAATTTCAGAAATTCAAAAATTCGAAAATTAGGGGTCCAGCTTTTCTGAATCTCGTAATTTTCAAATTCTGACTATTAGAATTTCGGAATCTCTAAATTTGAAATTAGTTTAACTTCTTAATTGATTTTCCTGGATAATCTAAATTCTTTGATCCCAAGACTTCAAATTTTCCATTATTGACTAGGGAACTATCTGAGCATGATTCCAAGTTACACTTCATGACCTATATCATTAGAAAGCCCATAAAATTCTGATTCTGAATATGTTTTCTGTTTTTGCGAAACGGCGGTTATAGGTCACGAAGTGTAACTCGAAGACGACTCCAGATAGTTCCCTAGTGAGTTTCAAAACTATCCAATTCTCTGTATTTCAAAGATTTGGAAAGTTACAGAAACTTGAATTTTCGAAGTTTCAATTTTCTGGAAATTTCACAATACTTGAATTTTCAAAAATGCCTAATTTTCTAAAATCTCCCGTTTTTGCAGTTTTTAATTTTTCAAAATTTCTGGAATTTCCCAGTGTTTTTTTTTGAAATTCAGGCTTTTCGATTATCAAAATTCTGAAATTTTGAAATTTCCAGTTTTCAAGATATTCGATTTGTTTGTAAAATTTTATAATTTCCGAAATTTCTGGAATTTTCTGAAATATTCAAATATTTCAAAGTTGCAAAAACAAAATATGAAAAGTTGCAATAAATCTTTTTGTCGAAATTTCTAAATTTTCTTGTTGAAAATTGCAATTTTCTAGCTTTTAAACCCAAACGTGTCATCTGAAAGTGTCGAAATCGAGTTCTCCACGCTTTTTTACCCCTGAACACCGATTTTGAGCCCCCTAGATCAATTTGTCGTGAGATTAGGTGTCTAGTCTGCAAACACTTTGATCTACTCGGTGTTTGCAGAAAATGCACCATAATTTACGACAAATTGAGCTAGAGAGCTGAAAATTTGTGTCCAGGGGTAAAAAAACATGGGGAACTTGATGTTGACAGTTTCAGAATAGAAATTCGATTTTGAGACCCTGAAAATGGCTGTTTTGTAGCGTTCAAACCAAAAATTTTTATCTGAAAATGTCGAAATCGAGTTCTCCACGCTTTTTTACCTCTACAAACCAATTTTCAGCTCTTTAGCTCAATTTGTCGTAAAATTAGGTGTCTGGTCTGCAAATCTATTCGGTGTTTGCAGACAATGCACCATATTTCACGACAAATTGATCTAGAGAGCTGAAAATTGGTTTTTAAGGGGAAAAAGGCATGGGGAACTCAATTTTCCTTGTTTCAAATAACGAAGTTGAGCGGAAAATACTGAAAATTGCATTTTTTAACTTTTCAAACTTCCAGCCGAAGATTCTCTGTTCAAAATTACTTCCAAACAACAGGAATACTATACCAAATGCTTTCGACACCTAATAAAAACCACCCAAGGCGTTCTGGACCTTTCTGGAGCTCTCCATGGAGCCGACCAAAGGATCGTAGCCTTCTTCCGTCGTTCCTCCTTGGATATGACGTCACTTTCAAAGATATGGTCCCTGGCAGATGTGAATGAAGATGGATGGTTGGATTTACAGGAATTCTCAATTGCCATGCATCTAGTGGTGCTGAAAGTCAAAGGAGAGGTTCCGATTCCTGATGTTTTGCCGGTTTTTGCCAGACCCCCTATCACCGAACCACGTGGTGATAGTCGGGTAGCTGATGTTAGTCCGACTGTAAGCGTTACCAGGAGTGAGGGGAAGAATGTAAGTTTTGAAATTCGAATTTGGGTCATTGAGAGCTTCAAAATGAGTATAAATATGACTATTTTGATGGAATATGAGCAACGTTACAGTAGTTCAAAAATTTCGAGACAGCAAAAATTCTGTAAATGGACAATAACTAGATCAAATTTCGATTTTTTTCAACATGAAAATGGTTTTTCTAGATTGACCATATTGAGAGCTTCAAAATGAGTATAAACATGACTATATTTGAACACTTTTGATTTTTTCGAAATTTTCGTGGTGGGACCCAAAAAATGTAATATTACCGTAACTCGGTTGTTTTCGACAAAACTGAAAAATTCTTGAAGATTTTGGTTTTTGCTTGAAACAAGCTTTAAAACGAGTATAATCATGACCTACTTTCCATGAATTTCATTTTTGGGGACCCACTATGCGCCTTTAAAGTCGAAAAGGCTCTAAATTCAAAATAGGCGGGGCCTAGTCGTGTTTAGGCTCATTTTGAAGCTCTCAAAGTGGCAAATTCAAAATTAGAAATATCGAGGTTCAAAAATCAAAATTGAAAAAGTTACGGTAGTTTAAGTTTGTTTTGTATTTTAAATTTTCAGTGGACCAATCAACCGATCATCAAACAATTCTCCAACACACCACCACTTCTGGTTGATAGCAGACCAACAGCTATCAAGCATTCAGCGCTACTCGCGCTAAAAAGTCCATTGGGTAAGTCTGAAATTTTGAAAAAAAATTTTGACTGAAAAAAAAGTGGAATTTCGAAAAATCATCATATCTCGGCTAGTTTTGCTCCAATTTTTGTGAAAGTTACATTTTTGAATTTTTCTTGTTTGGAGCTTCAAAATGAGTATACTCATGACCAGGTTCTGAAAATTTCAATGTTTTGGGTCCCACCACGAAAAGTGTAAAAGTGCAATAATTCGGTTGGTTTTGGTCCTTTTTTGAAAATTTTTGAATTTTTGGGATCCTCAAAAAATTTCCAATCGTATCAAATTAATTTTTCAATTCCAGGACCCCCACCGGAGCCACCAGCCCGTCCCCAACAACGTGGCCATAATCGAAGTGCAAGTTTGGACCTAAAACTGATTTCACTGAACAAAAATTCTGGAAAATTGTCTGAAGCTCCGCCCACAACGCTGTCTCTCTGGTCATCTCATTCGGATCCCACCACACATCCTTCTTCAATTAGTACGACAACCACGACCACGACATTTGCCTCTTTTCCGGGTAGGATATTTTTAAAATTTTGAAAAAAAAAGTTTTTCAACTTCAAAATACCATAACTCAAATAATTTTGTAGCAAATCTAATTAAATTTAAAAATTTGAACTTGTCTTGTTTAGAGCTTCAAAATGAGCCTAAACACGGCTAGGCTCCGCCCATTTTGAATTTAGAGCCTTTTTGACTTTAAAGGCGCATAGTGGGTCCCCAAAAATGAAATTCATGGAAAGTAGGCCATGATTATACTCGTTTTAAAGCTTGTTTCAAGCAAAATGCAAATCTCCAGAAACTTTTCAGTTTTGTCAAAAAACAAACGAGTTACGGTAGTATTACATTTTTTTGGTCCCACCACGAAAGCCCTAAAAATTAATGAACTTGAAACCTAGTCATGATTATACTCATTTTGAAGCTCCCAATATGGCAAATCTGAAAATATAAATTTCATTTTGAAAAACTGAAATTCCAAGAAGTTATAGTCAATTTGCAGCATCTTGTAAGTATATCCAAGATAAATTAAAAACAAATTTTTTTTTTTCAAAATTTCGAAATTTTGAACTTCCAGCCACACCCGACAGTATCCCACCACCGATTCCACAAAGAATCACGCCGTCTCCACTACCGGTAAGTGAAATGATTTTCTTTGGAATTCTTAATTTTCAGAAACATTTGAAAATTCAGAAATTTAGAAATTCAGAAATTCAGGAATTCGGAAATTCAGAATTTCAGAAATTCAACAAATCAAAAATTCAGAAATTCAGAAATTCAGAAATTCAGAAATTCAGAAAACCAAAAATTCAGAAATTCAGAAATTCAAAAGTTCAAAAATTCAAAAATTCAAAAATTCAAAAATTCAGAAATTCAGAAATTTAGAAATTCAGAAATTCAGGAATTCGGAAATTCAGAATTTCAGAAATTCAACAAATCAAAAATTCAGAAATTCAGAAATTCAGAAATTCAGAAATTCAGAAAACCAAAAATTCAGAAATTCAGAAATTCAAAAGTTCAAAAATTCAAAAATTCAAAAATTCAAAAATTCAGAAATTCAGAAATTTAGAAATTCAGAAATTCAGGAATTCGGAAATTCAGAATTTCAGAAATTCAACAAATCAAAAATTCAGAAATTCAGAAATTCAGAAATTCAGAAATTCAGAAATTCAAAAATTCAGAAATTCAGAAATTCAGAAAACCAAAAATTCAGAAATTCAGAAATTCAAAAGTTCAAAAATTCAAAAATTCAAAAATTCAAAAATTCAAAAATTCAGAAATTCAGGAATTCAAAAATTCAAAAAATCAAAGATTCTGAAATTCAGAAATTCAGAAATTCAAAAAATCAAAAATTCAAAGATTCTGAAATTCAGAAATTCAGAAATTCGGAAATTCAAAAATTCAGAAATTCAGAAATTCAAAAATTCAGAAATTCAAAAATTCAGAAATTCAAAAATTCTAATAAGAAATTCAGAAATTCAGAAATTCAGAAATTCAAAAATTCAGAAATTCAGAAATTCAGAAATTCTAAAATTCAGAAATTCAGAAATTCAAAAATTCAAAGATTCTGAAATTCAGAAATTCAAAAATTCAGAAATTCAGAAATTCAGAAATTCAAAAATTCAGAAATTCAGAAATTCGGAAATTCAGAAATTCAGAAATTCAAAAATTCAGAAATTCAGAAATTCAAAAGTTCAAAAATTCAAAAATTCAAAAATTCAAAAATTCAGAAATTCAGAAATTCAGAAATTCAGAAAACCAAAAATTCAGAAATTCAGAAATTCAAAAGTTCAAAAATTCAAAAATTCAAAAATTCAAAAATTCAGAAATTCAGAAATTCAAAAATTCAAAAAATCAAAGATTCTGAAATTCAGAAATTCAAAAGTTCAAAAATTCAAAAATTCAAAAATTCAAAAATTCAGAAATTCAGAAATTCAAAAATTCAAAAAATCAAAGATTCTGAAATTCAGAAATTCAGAAATTCAAAAATTCAAAAATTCAAAAATTCAGAAATTCAGAAATTCAGAAATTCAGAAAACCAAAAATTCAGAAATTCAGAAATTCAAAAGTTCAAAAATTCAAAAATTCAAAAATTCAAAAATTCAGAAATTCAGAAATTCAAAAATTCAAAAAATCAAAGATTCTGAAATTCAGAAATTCAAAAGTTCAAAAATTCAAAAATTCAAAAATTCAAAAATTCAGAAATTCAGAAATTCAAAAATTCAAAAAATCAAAGATTCTGAAATTCAGAAATTCAGAAATTCAAAAAATCAAAAATTCAAAGATTCTGAAATTCAGAAATTCAGAAATTCGGAAATTCAAAAATTCAGAAATTCAGAAATTCAAAAATTCAGAAATTCAAAAATTCAGAAATTCAAAAATTCTAATAAGAAATTCAGAAATTCAGAAATTCAGAAATTCAAAAATTCAGAAATTCAGAAATTCAGAAATTCTAAAATTCAGAAATTCAGAAATTCAAAAATTCAAAGATTCTGAAATTCAGAAATTCAAAAATTCAGAAATTCAGAAATTCAGAAATTCAAAAATTCAGAAATTCAGAAATTCGGAAATTCAGAAATTCAGAAATTCAAAAATTCAGAAATTCAGAATTTCAAAAATTCAAAAAATCAAAAATTCAAAAATTCAGAAATTCTAAAATTCTAAAATTCAGAAATTCTAAAATTCCTTTTTAAAAAGTTTCTAAAATTTTTTTTCATTTTCAGATTTTTGCTGAAAATTCAAAAAATTGACTCTGAGATTTTTGGAATTTTAAAAACACGAAAAAAAAATAAAAATTGACAGTTGATTTGAAATTTAAAAAAAAACTAATTTTTTTCAAAAAAAGTTTTTAACATTTTTTTCGATTTTTAGGCGTTCTGACCCAAATTTTTCCCTTTTTCATAAAAAAAATAATTTTCTCAATTTTCAGAGAGTAATCGAGAAGAGAAACGCGCCATCTCAACCACAGACTCCTCAACCCAAACATCGGGAATTTATTATTCTGAGGAAGAAGTAAAATCATTTTTCTCAAAAATCGGAGATCAAATCGATGATTTATTGGGTGATGAGCTGATTGCAACAGAAGGAGAAGGAATCGAGAGATTCAATAAAAGATGTGCGGCCCTTAGAATTCAGAATTCGGAGCTCGAAGCGGAACGAGCTCGACTGGCTCAAGTTAGAATCCAACTGGAAATTCGAGTTCAAGAATTTGAAGAGCGGTCCAAGACGGCTTGTTCTTCATCTACTCTGTAATTCGGTTTTGTTCTGAAAATGTTGAAAAAATCATAAAACCTGTAATAGAAGGGCCCCCTTGAATTTTAACTTTGAGCCAATTTATCTCAGTTCCTGATGAAGATATAAAAAATTTGTCAACTGATAAAATGTATAGAATATTATGATAAACAGTTTATCAGCTGACAAGTTTTTGATATCTTCATCAGGAATCGAGATAAGGGCCCTTCTATTACAGGTTTCATTTCATTTTCAAATTTCCCGCCCAATCTATCTTCATAATCTAAACTGTGATATCTCTCTGGTCCATTCGGATTACTGTACTTGCATATTTTCCCTTTTTCGAAAAATTATTTTTTTTGCAATAATAATAATCCCAAATTGTGATATTTAATTTTTTTAATTTGTCTTTAATTGCAATAAATTTTTAAATAGTAAATTTCAAAATTTAAAAAAAAATTCGAAATTTTGAAAATCTACAGTTTCCCAGTCTTCAAAGATTACGGTAGATTTTGAATTTTGGGGAAAAACTCGCTAGTAATGCGTCAAGGCACCAAAAACGCGCCAAGGCACCAAAAATGCGCCAACACACAAAAGATGCGTCTAGACACCGGAAATACGCAGAAGCACGAAAATACGCAAAGACACCAAAAACAAGCTTCTAGAAACGCGTCAAGACACCGAAAATGCGTCAAGGCACGGAAAATGCGTCAAGGCACGGAAAATGCGTCAAGGCACGGAAAATGCTCCAAGAGCACAATCAATGCGCCAAAGAAACTAAAATGGGCCAAGACACCGAAAACGCGTCGATGCACCAAAAACACGCCGAAGATCGAAAATTGCGCAATGTCACAAGAAATGCGTCAAGTCACTAAAAACGCGCCAAGGGCACAATCAATGCGTCAAGGCACCAAAAGTGTGTCAAGGAACAAAAAATACGCAAAAATCCACAGTAATTCAGGTATCAAAGTAAAATTGAGAGTTGACACGTTTTTGGTGCCTTGGCGCATTTCTAGTGAATTCAAAAACTTCCGTGACCGAAAATTGTTTTTCGAAAATTTTCAAATTTTCAAAAATTCAATTTTCCCACGCAAATCTTTTTAAAATTCATTTTCTACTCGATCTCTCTCTCTCTCTCTCTATTCTCAACTCACAATGACCGGACAATCGAAGGTTTTTTCTTGCTGACGCGTTTCCCGTGCCTTGGCGCTTTTTCCGTGCAACTTGCACCGAAAATGCGCCAAGGCACCAAAAGTGCGTCAGCAACAAAATTTTTTTTCAGAAAAACTCTCACATCTGGGATAGCAACTCAGTGACCGTCGCTCGTAATCCCTACTATTTTAATGGTAAATTTGAAAATTTGAATTTTCAAAAATTCAAATTTTGGCGCCAAATTTTTTTTCGAACTTTTAGTTTTTTTCAGCATTCACACACGACACAACTGGCTCCAGCATCAGCGTTCTAGAATATTCACGTGAGGAAAGGATTACTGTAGTTTCGCCACGCCCCAAACTGTGTACGGTGAAGGTGAATAATTATTTCCCAAAAAATCTCTACTAGTCTTCAAAACAATGTCTTTCGTAACTACGCTCATTACTCGGGTCCCGTCGAAAAAAGTCCTAAAAATCAATAAATCGACTTTTAGAAAAATCGATAATCGATTTTTTCAGCATTCAAAACAACGTGCCGAAAAACCGCGAGATGTCTACGTGACGAATCAAGAACGCCATCAGGCGCCGTCGCCGATGCAACTTGCCACGTGGAAATTCTCGCCGCTTCGCAAGGAAAAGGTACGGTAGACGGGAAATGTGTCAAGACACCAGAAATGCGTCAAGACACGAAAAATTTGTCTAAGATCCAAAAGCGTGTCAAGGTGCCAAAAATACGTTAATGACGTGAATAATGCGTCAAGTCACCAAAAATGCGCCAAAGATCGAAAATTTCGAAAAGTCACAAGAAATGCGCCAAGGCACCAGAAATGTGCCAAGACAGGAAAAATGAGTCAAGGCACTGAAAATGCGCCAAGAGCACCTAAAATGCGTCAAGTTACTAGAAATTGCGTCAAGGCACAAAAAGTGCGCCAAAAAACCAAGAAGTGTCAAGACACCAAAATTGCGCCAAGGCACGAAAAATGCGCCAAAGATCGAAAAATGCGTCAGGTGCGCCGAAATTGGGCCAAGAGGCTTAAAATGAGCAAAGGCACGAAAAGGGCGCCATGAGCCCAAAATTAGGTCAAGGGCACCAAACATGCGCCAAGGCACCTAAAATGCGCCAAGGAACCGAAAATGCGTCAAAGCACGGAAAATGCGCCAAGGCACGAAAAACACGCAAACTCTCATTGTTTACAGTACAATGCTCACTCGGTGGCTGACGCCTTTGACGCCTACCAACACCGTCTGCAGGTCAAAATGTGGGCGGAGCCAAAGTGGGCGGAGCCAAAAATCACAACCACTCGGATCCATCAACGGACCCATACGCACAAGAAACACGTCACCATCGACGGAACGGCAACTGAAATAATCGACAATTCGCGGTGAGTTTTTTTGCTGGCGCACTTTCGGTGAGTTGGCTCATTTTTCGTGCGAGTGGGAGAAAATTGTCATGGAAGCCTTGTTGACGCATTTTTTGTGACTTGGCGTATATCTCGTGAGTTGACGCATTTCTCGTGCATTTTTCAGCCCAAAACTGGCAAAAATCCGTTTGACGAATCGACGAAACGACGAGGTCAAAATTGACAATGTCACGACGGCGAAGACGATTTCAGAAGAAGAGATTCATGATGAGAATGACGTCGTCAGAATTCAGAAGACGTCGTCAAAACTTCAGAAGCCCGGATTCTATGGGACCATTGAAGCCGAACTGTGTGCTGAGCAAGCGGCCGCCCATTTATCGTTGGCTGTGGAAAATTTGGAACGTCTTCAGTTTGTCACCGACGCCGTCTATCCTCAGACGGCACAGCATTTGGTAGGGATTGCTCAGCTTAAAATTTTTAAGTTTTGAAAAAAAAATTTTTTTGAAATTTTTTTTTTTCTAGAAACGCCTTCACGAAATTGACGACGACGTGAAAGATTTCAATAGTCAGATGAGAAGACGTCGTGTGAAAGTTCCCACGTCGGCCGGCACGACTAAACAGATTGCTCATTTTATCATCAATGAGAATAACTAACAATTACTGATTTTTATTGATTGTATAAATGAATGGCTAGAATCAGAGGATTCTCAAAGTTTTGCACATTTTCAAGATCAGCATAAAAAGAGCTTCGAAACGAGTATAATCATGACCTACTTTCCATGAATTTCATTTTTCCGACCCCCTATGCGCCTTTAAAGTCAAAAAGTCTCAAAATTCGAAATGGGCGGAGCATAGTCATGATTATACTCATTTTGAAGCTCTTGACAAGACAAACACAATTCCGCAAAAATTTTTCAGATTTGGTCAAAAAATAGCCGAGTTACGGTATTTTTACACTTTTAGGTCCCACCACGAAAATCCAAAAAATCGAAGTAATTGAGAGATAGTCATGTTGATACTCATTTTGAAGCTATTTTTGTGACAAATGCAACAGTACAAATATTATGTTCTAAAACCGAATTTTTACAAAGTCATGGTCATTTTACAACATGCTCATTTTTCGCCTCAAATTTTCAAACTACTGTAACTCTGCTATTTTTTGACCAAGCTAAAAAATCTTTGCAGATTCTAATTTAGCTTGTTTAGAGCTTCAAAATGACTATAAACACGGCTACATATAAAACGTTTTGAAATTTTCCATTTTTTGGGTCCCACCACGAAAAATTCAAAAAATCAAAATTTTGCAGTTATAGTTGTGTTTAGGCTGGTTTATTCAAAATTAATGATAAAGTTTCTGTTATTTATCAATAAAAATTTGGATCACAAGTCCTCAAAATACTCCATATGCGAAAATTCTACAGTATGCACATCGAAAATTTTGGCCAACTGCAATTTCGATCGAATTTGGATGACTTCTTCCTGCAAAAATGTTTTAATTGCTTAGTTTTAATTTTTAATTGACTCAACCTTAATTTTCCGATTGATCTTCAAAATTTGAGCCAATCTGAGTGCATATCTGGGTGTTTCTTTTTGCTCTACATAGTAATTATGTAGGGCATTTCCCAATATTTCCATTAATTTCTCACAAATTTCTTCAATTTCCCCTCGAAACCGTCTGGAGGCGTGGCTTAACGCCAAATCCGCCAACATATAGGATAACTCCACGTCATCTGGATTCAGTTCCATCATCTCTTGGGCGTACTTGTAGGTGATATTGTTTTCAGACGTGTCGTAGAAGCTGAAATTTCTTTTGGAGAGTTAGCAATGATTATACTCATTTTTAATCTCTAAAAAAGTTAAATTCAAAACTGCAAAAATTTTCAGATTTGGTAAAAGAATAGCTGAGTTACGGTAGTTTTTCACTTTTTGGGTCCCACCACGAAAATTCGAAAACTTTCAAACATAGTCATGATTATACTCATTTTGAAGCTCTAAAAAAGCTAAATTCAAATCTGCCACAATTTTCACATTCAGCCGAAAAATGACTAAGTTACGGTAGTTTTACACTTTTTGGGTCCCACCACGAAAATTCGAAAACTTTCAAACATAGTCATGATTATACTCATTTTGAAGCTCTAAAAAAGCTAAATTCAAATCTGCTACAATTTTCACATTCGGCCGAAAAATGACTAAGTTACGGTAGTTTGTCACTTTTCGGGTCCCACCACGAAAATTCGAAAACTTTCAAACATAGTCATGATTATACTCATTTTGAAGCTCTATACAAGCAAAACTTGCATTCATCAAAATTATTAATTTTTCAACATAATTCGACAGAGATACGGTATTTTTTAGCACCGAAATTCGAAAATTTTTAAGCCTGTCCAGGATCAGAGTCATTTTGAAGCTCTCCATCCCCCAAATTCAAATTTTCAACTTACAATTGCATTTCTTGATTGCTCAGCCTTGCACACCATGTTAAATCCAACTCCATATTCTTCATATCCATGACAGAGTATTGACTTCCACTGCTAAGCATCACAAAATCACCAATTAGCTTTTTCTGGCGGCCCATTGCTGTGATTGCCAGCTTGTCTAGCTTGGACCACACATGCCAGACAGATGCCAAGATTTTTAGCTAAAAATTGAAAAATTCAGAAAATTCGGAACATTTTGAGGTAAAAAAAAATCGGTAGAAAACTGATCAAGTTAAGAATTTTTAAAATTTTGAAAAAAAACATTTTTTTTTGAAATTTTTTAAAAATTTTCTAAAATTCGTAACTTTATCAATTTTCAACCAATTTTCAAGTTTTTAGTCTCAAAACGTTCAGCATTTTCTATATTTTTAGAAAATCTAAAAATTCACCTGCTGCTCTTTTTCCAACTTTTGAAATTCATCAAAATCGTAAACCATTTGGCGGCTCTCAAAAAGTCACTCTCCCAAAATGCCATTGTTTCGGATTCTCCGAAATTTCGAATCATTTTAAGATTTAAATTGTGATTTTCTTGTAATTTTCGACGTCCAATCGCCATTTTTTGAAGGGAATTGGTGGAGAAAATTGGGGTTTCAGAGCCCTGGAATTTCAGAAATTTTGGCTGAAAATGATTTTTTTTTAAATACAAAAATTCCTACCTCCCATAAAATCGCCTTTCCTTTTTCCACAAATCCATCACACTCAATGATTCGTTCGTCAAATTTGATTTTCAGCAATTTTGGAGCACAAGAAATTACAAAATGCGGTCGACCGACCAGCTCTTCGATTGTCTGAAAATATGAAAAAAGTTAGTCAAAAGTTTCAAAACACCGTATCTCGGCCAATTTTGGTCTGAACGGAAAATTTTTTAAAAATCCATATTTCCCTTGTTTTGAGCTTCAAAATGAGTACAATCATGACTAGGTTTCGAAATTTTCGTTTTTACGATTTTCGTGGTGGGACCCGAAAAGTGTCAAACTACCGTAACTCAGCGAGTTTTCGAACAAATCTAAGAATTTTTTGCAGATTTGAATTTAGCTTGTTTTCAGCTTCAAAATGAGTACAATCATGACTAGGTTTCGAACTTTTCGTTTTTACGATTTTCGTGGTGGGACCCGAAAAGTGTCAAACTACCGTAACTCAGCGAGTTTTCGAACAAATCTAAGAATTTTTTGCAGATTTGAATTTAGCTTGTTTTCAGCTTCAAAATGAGTATAATCATGACTAACTTTCAAAAAAAAAATTTTTTTACGATTTTCGTGGTGGGACCCGAAAAGTGTAAAACTACCGTAACTCAGCGATTTTTATATCAAATCGAAAAATTTTTGCAGATTTGAATTTTGCTTGTTTCGATCTTCAAAATGACTCTAATCATGACTAGGTTTCGAAATTTTGATTTTTTGCCCATTCCTTGCCCATCCCTTGCCCATTCTCCAAATTTCGCTCGTTGTAGGCAATATGGGTGCCAAAATTTCAAAAAAAAAACTCACTAATGGCAAATTTTTGTTCAAAAATTGCACTTTTATAGAATCTCTGTCGAATTGGAAATCTGGAAATAATTTTTTTTGGGTCCAAAAAAAATTTGGGCTTTAAAAAAATTTTTTCGAAAAATTTTTTTTTTCAAAAATAAGCGAAAATCCTACTTCTCATGCTCATTCCAACTTGAAAACACTTCTCCAATCGGCACTTTTTACACTGAAACCATCCGTTTCCATTGAATAGTTTACAATTATTGCTCTTTTTGCATTTTAAGACTTGCACGGGTTGGGTAGACGTTCGGCTAGAAATAATCATTTTTAAGTTAGATAATTCAAAAAATCTGGAAAATTCTAAAACTTTTGGGGCAAAAATCACAAAAAACCGTTGGAAATTAACCAAATTATGATTATTTAAAATTTTGATTTCAAAAATTCAAAAATTCCAAACTTTCTTAGTTTTTGCCGGATTTCTGAAATTCTTTTTTTGTTTTATTTAAAATTTTCAGATTTTTCAGATTTTTCAAAAAAAAAAACACCGAAAAAATGCTGCACACGCTCTACAACTAAATGCTCCAAAGTGCTTTCCCTTGGCTGGTAGATCACAGACGGCGCATAATTTTAAGGATGAGCAATGTGGGGATTCTGGAGATGACGTGGCAGAATCCGAAGATGAAGAAGAAGATGACGGGAGGCTGAGCATCTAAAAAAAAATTGTCCAAAAATCATGAAAAATGGTTCAAATTTTGGAAAAAATCGTCATAGCGAAATTATGGGCAACTGAAGGGCAAGTACAGGACAAAACAGTTCCAGAAAACAATTTCACAACAATTATTTTTTTTTCTCAAAAATAAGACGCCTAGAGGTAATACTCAACATAGTGACACTCAAAGACTATCGGCAAACAATAGGAGGTGAGTGAGAGAGTACAGAAACATGAGAGAGTGGTTAGAGAGAAAAAAGGGAAACGAGAAAATGTGTAGTTTGTAGTCTATGATGAGGTGCATGGGGCTGGCTAGAATGTATCTTTAAGACAGAGAACAGAGACTTTTTTATTGATTTTTCAAGTGTTTGACCCAGGGACCCAGGGACCCAGGGACCCCGGGGTCCCGGGCTTCTGGTCCCGGGCTCCTTTCTCTGGAGCCCAGAGAAAGAGAGAACTGATTTTTCTCTCCACTTCTGGACCCAGGGTCCCATCTCTGACAAATCTGGAATTCTAAAAATTTCTGAAATCCAGAAGTCTTTGAAAATCTAAAGTTCGAAAATTCGAAAAGGCAAAATAATAGATATGTCTAAAAATTCAAAAAATTATATATTTTTTACAAATTCTTACACCAAAAATCACAGAAAAAATCTGTCTATTCTTTGATTTCTACCTTCTTTTTTTCTCTAATTCTCTAATTCGTTTTTTGTTTGATCAAACAAAAAAAAAAGAATGATTCGATTTCTCTGCGTCTCTCAATTTTTCATGATCTATAATTTTTTGTGCGTGTCTGCACTTTTCTCTTTTTTTTCGATTTTTCATGGATTTAGGTCCATTTTTCATGATTTTAAAGCCATTTTTTATGATTTCTGGTCCACTTTTCTTAGTTAAAAAAATTTTTTTTTTGCAGATGGAAAACAATTCTCCCAGCTCGAGTTCCGAAAAATGCTCCGTTTGCCCGGAGCCTGGAAATGGCATGCATTTTGGTGCATACACTTGTAGAGCGTGTGCAGCGTTTTTTAGGTAAGAAATGGTATAAAATTAGTGGAAAATTTGAAAAATTCAGAAAATTTTGATCTAGAAGTTAATTTAAAAAATTTCTAAATTTCTGAATTTCCGATGTTTTAGAAGAGCCGCTCCTCGAAATTCATCAAAAAAGTGCAAAAATCACCTAAAATTTGCTCGAAAATGTCGATTTTGCCGACTCCAAAAATGCTATGAGGCTGGAATGAATTCGGAAAGTAAGTCTGGAAATTCTGAAATTTTGAAAAAAAAATTCCAAAAAAAATTTTTTTTCCAGATTTCCAATTTTGTCGGGATCTGATCGGAGCAAAAGCGGGCTCACAGAGAAAGTGATTTATAGAGTAAGGGGAACATTTTTTCTTTTATGTTGAAATTTTTTTCAGTCCATGGAACAATTTGTGGGTCGCCCACATTTCGTGCTAAGCTGTAATCCGGAAATTTTAATTTTGAAAAAAGATGTGATTGATTGTTGGCCGTTATTGGAAAAGGCCGCAGGACTTATAGACATGGTATTTTTTCAACTTTTTGAATGTTTGTATACCAGTCGGTTTACGCCCTTCCGGGGCTAAACCTCCTGGGTTCCACTTACAGTAGTCACCTTACAGAAAAGTGTTTTCCACTCTCGCTCAGGGACTATTTTTTTAAGGTGGGGGGACAGGAGATTTTTCGTAGTTTTTTTGTAGCTAGAGTATGCATTCTACCGTGACGGTGTACAACGCTTAATGTTACTCTGTGTACAGCTGTCGTCCTCGCCTTTATGTATGCAATCGGGCGTGCGCTTTCTCTTTGCCCGTGTAGCTCAGTCGGTAGCGGCGCCGCACCTTCAATCATCGCCCTCACAAGTTCAACTCCTCGAGGGGCATCTTTGAACGAAATTCGAGAACATTATTTTTTTAATGTCCCCCCACCTTTAAAGAAATAAACTCGGGAATTTGAAAATTTGAACATTCAGACTCTGAAGAATTTCAGAGTTTCAGAATTTCTGCGTTCGGAAGTTCAAAATTTCGGAAACCCGTTGTCAGAATCCCGGGTCCGGATTCCGGGATCCGGAATCTGGCATCCGGAATTCCGGAATCCGGACCTATGTATTCGGAATCTGAAATCCGGACCCAGGAGTCCTTACCATTCCATATCCGGGATCCGGACCCAGGAAACAAGACCCAGAAATCCAGGAATCGGGACCCAGGAATAATCCGGAATCCGGAATCCAGAAGTCCGGAACCTGATCCCTTCTCCGGTCCACTGATTCTTCCCTCCACTCTTCTTCCCTCTCTCTTCCTTTATAGTAATCTTATCTGAACAGTTTCTTTCGGAATCAATAATTTTGAGTCAACTAAATTGGATATGATAGAACTTCATGAGATTTATTTATTTATTTATTTATTGATTACGACCTTCCGTCGTGGAAAAAGAGAAAAAAGAGAAAAGGAATACAATACAATCACACAAAACACAGATACACGAATAACTAAACAACACATTCAAATAAAGTGGAGAACCGAATAGTAACACTATTTCCAAATAATAGCACATAACCATCAACACATACACGCATACAGAATAAAAATTATACCTGCAATAATGATTAACAGAAATAATAAATTATTTTATAAATTAGAGAGAGGGGGCCTTGGGTTCTCAATTAGACTCAGAGTGCGGTTGACAAAGAAATTTCGCCTTAGTTTAGATTTAGGAATGGGCCAGAGAAATCGTGTCTTTCTTCTAGTACGTGTTTCAGTTGACGCGAAAAATTCAGTTACGTTCAGACCTATTTTTTCCGATATCATTTTTGATACCTTTTTCCTGTCTATTGCTAAGCGTCTAGAGTGTAGTGAATTAAGACCAAAGAGTAGGTTGCGCTCGCTCGCAGATTTATATTTCTTATCGTTTGGGTTAACATATCTTCCTAGTTTACGACTATACAGTCTTCTAGTGAAAGAGTTTTGCACTGATTCTACTAATTTAATATCTGATAATTTGAAGGGACTACTGATTACCGTACCATATTCGAGCACAGGCCTTATGAAAACTTTGTATAAAAGAACCATTAATCGGGTGTTTTTACTATTAAATTGCTGGAAAACTGACACAAGATAAATTTAGCCTTGTTAGTTGCTTGTCTCCAGTGCTCAGAAAAATCCAGTTTTTCAGATACTAGAAATCCTAAGTCACGAGTTATTGTCTCTTTTTTAATAGACTGACCTTCAATAAAGTAGTTCATAGTTTTCTTGCATTTACCTACTGTAAGAGCAACGGTTTTACTTGCGTTAAGAGGGAGTTTGGATTTTTCAGACCAATTTTGTATTAAGTCTATGCTTTTTTGCAGCGGGTTGTCAGGATCATTTTCGTTAATCGAGGCATATAGTTTAGTATCATCTGCAAACTGTTTACAATGAACTTCGTGAGGGAGGAAAGACGATATTTCATTAACATAGATCCCAAAAAGAACTGGGGACAAAACTGCACCTTGCGTGACTCCGCAAATTGCTAGTTTTGAACCTGAAAGCGTGGTCCCCACCTTTACTCTATAATTACGACCAGAAAGAAAATCATCAAGCCACATTAACAAGTGAGCATTCAGGTTGAGTTTTAGTAGTTTGTTAGAGATCTACAAAACAATGCTATTTGGAAAACGGTATCTTGTCTATGAGCAAAGTTATAAGCCATAAAGTGGTAGAACCGGGCCCTGCCTGTTTGTTCGACCTGTTTCATCTGTGACTTTGTTCATGAACCAGATACAGTTTTTAGAAAATGTTCATTCTGTAGCACATATCAAGTTCTATCATATCTAATTTAGTTGACCCGACTTTATTGATTCTAAAAGAAACTATGACAGGGCCGCCCAAGCCCCGCCAAAGGCCCGATTTCCAAAGAATCTCTCAAAATGAACCGCATTCATATCAATTGCACACTCTTCCAATCTTGACTTCATCTGACTTTTTTCCAATTCATATTGCTCATTTATAATGTCTCTTACCACTTCCGGTCCACATCTTTGTGCAGCTGGACAACATCTACTCAGTGCAAAACACTTTTGAGTCAGTCTCACTCCAACAGGTGGCAGATGAGAAGGAAACTGGTCGGAAATCCGTTTCCATGTCAGAATGGCAAGATGGGCCCTGAAGTTAATAAATTGTGTGAAATTGACTCGTGGGTAACCAATTCACGTAGTTCTTTTGGCTCTTTTCTAGTTTAGAGGTCCCAAAAAAATTTAGAGGTCCGAAAAAAAATTAGAGATCCCAAAATAAAATAGAGGTCCCAAAAAAAATTAGAGGTCCCAAGAAAAAAAAGGGGTCCAAAATACGAAAAACGCGCAGATGTTGGAATAATGTACTAGTATTTGAACTGTGCGAGTAGTTTGAGTTTTAAGGTCTTATAGGATGACATGACTACTCCTAACAATTTTAGCTCCAATTCTCTCGCATCTTGCCGATGAACACAATTTACATATGAGGAAAATTTGGGCAATACAGTAATCACTCCGTGATTATGCTGTTTCTCAGGCTTATATAATTGTCAGAAAATATGCATTCCTAAGCCTATTAGAAGTATAAAATATATCATCAACAATTATTTTTCTATAAGACCTCAAAACTTTAAATTCTTACACAATTCAAATTTTAGTTCATTATTCCGGTATCTGTGCATTTTTAAGTTTTGGACCACTATTTTTTCTTGGGACCACTAAACTTTTTTGGGACCTCTATTTTATTTTGGGACCTCTAAACTAGAAAAGAGCCGTTATTTTCGTCTAGAATTAAAATTTTTAAAAGCTTTTTTTTTCATCACGTTTAAATGACACTAGAATTTTTACTTTTAAAATCTGTGAAGCTCTTTGAAAAGATGGCTACTTTGAACCTAATTATCTCGTTTCCTGTTTGAGTTATCAAGAAGTATTCAACTGAAGAATTGTTTCTGATATCAAGGCAAACATTTTTGCTTTTAGATTTTTCGAATATCCCTGACAGGAGTCGAGATATATTTGGTCAAAGTCTCAAAATGGATGCCATTTTTTGTCGATTTACTGCCCTTCAGGAATGAACCTCCTGTGCTCCGTTTACAGTACCCGTAATCTTAATCTTTCTGAATTTTTGAATTCCTGAATTTCTGAATCTCTTTTTTTTTTTGAAAAATTTCAAACTTTTGAACTTTTCAAATTCCAGAGTTTTAAAATGTCTTAAAACCATCTAATAACACTTTTTTAAAAAATTGGAAAATTTTTTTTTTCAATTTTCCAGGGCTCCGAAACCCCGCTATTTTCAAAAAATCGTCTAATGAAACTTGCTCTTGCCCTTCAACAATTTCAAGAAGCCCCTTCTAGTCAAGTTCGATTTGTGGAAAAAATGGGACAGAACGAAGTGATGTCATTTTTTGAAACGGACTTTTTGAGAGCCACCAAATGGTTCACCTATTTGGATGAGTTCCGATTTTTGGGAAAAGAGCAACAGGTGAGAAAATTTGTTTTAGTTAAATTTGTCTCAAATTCTGAATTTGAAAATATTTTAACTTTGTCGAATTCGGACAAAAACTGAAAAAGTTATGGTCATTCGAAAATTAGGTCGAAAATGTTGAAAATTTCAATTTTCCGAAATTTTCAACACCCCTAACTTCTTGAATTTTGGACCGATTCTTACGTTTTTAGATGAGTCAAAATAGTCTAAAAATTCTGAATCTGAAAATATAAATTTTATACAATTTGAATGAAAACTAAAAAAGTTATGGGTACTTGAAAATGGAGTAAAAACAGTTGAAAATTCGAAATTTCCGAAATTTCAAACTAGCCTAAAATCTGAAAATTCCAGAGGACCTAGGTGTGTTTGTATTCATTTGAACCGCTGAAAGTCGAAATTTTTGAAAATAACATTTTCTTAAAAATTGAAGCAAACCTGACCGAGTTACTGTAGTTTGAAAGTTGCAACAATTTTCCCAAAAAAAGTTTTTTTGGAAAATTTCTAAAAATCTCAAAATTTTCAAAATCCGGTCTTGTTAATATTCATTTTAATCGTTTTGATGAGATAAACTCAAAAATTATATTTATTTAAGATTTTTTCTATAATTTCAAAAAGTTATGAACCATCGAAAATTTTAAAAAAGATTTACTAAAAAAATTTTTTTCCCAAATTTTTTTTTGAAACCTAGTCATGTTTACACTCATTTTGAAGCCATTTTTGAGCTCAATCAAAAAAATAATGTTATATTTCATTTCCAGCAAGTTTTGGGCTTCAAAATGAGTATAAACATGACTATGTTTCCAAAAAAAAATTTTTTTTTCAAATTTTTTTTCAGATTCTCCTAATGCAAGGTGTCTGGCATGTGTGGGCACGTCTTCAAAAACTTCAAATGTCAGCAATCGGCAGAAGGCGTGGAATTTGTGACGACAATATGGTCATGGTTAGTCATCAGAACGAATTCGCAGTCTCTGATTTAAATAAAATCGAGGTGGATATGAGTTGGTGCTCGACTTATAGCAATGAGCAGATGAGATAGTGAGTTTTTGAATTTGAAAATTCGAAAATTGAATTTTAAGTGTTTAGAGCTTCAAAATGAATATAAACATGCCTAGTTTTCTGGAGTTTGAAGTTTTTAAAAAATTAGAAAAAAAATATTCCAAAAACAATTTTTTTTTGGAAACATGGTCATGTTTATATTCATTTTAAAGCCCAAAACTTGCTGAAAACGAAACACAACAAAATTTTTCTGATTTAACTTGAATATGGCTTTAAAATGAGTATAAATTTGACTAGGTTTCAAAGAAAAAATTTCAAAAATCCAAAAATTTCAAAAATTCGAATTTCTTCAAAACTAGTCATGTTTATACTCATTCTGAAGCTAAATTTGAAAATAATGTTCATTTTCAATTTTAGCAAATCCAGTGCTTCAAAATGAGTATAAACATGCCTAGTTTTCTGGAATTTGAAGTTTTTAAAAAATTAGAAAAAAATATTCCCAAAAACATTTTTTTTTGGAAACATGGTCATGTTTATACTCATTTTAAAGCCCAAAACTTGCTGAAAATGAAATATGACCTCATTTTTTTTGATCAAGCTTAAAAATCACTTCAAAATGAGTATAATATATCGACCTTTTTTGAGCTAGAACATGTCGCAAAACAATGGTTGAAGCATACTTGCGACCGGGTCTTCGCAGAATCTCTCATAGTTTCTCTTAGAATCAATTTTTTAAGATCAACTAAATTAGATATGATTGAACTTGACGAGTGCTACAAAATGATATAACTTTAAAAATTGTGTCTTGTCTATGGATAAAGTTACAGGCAAAAAACAGAGACCCGGGCCGACCCGGGCCGACGCGGCAAGGCCCGGCCACTTTATGACTTGTGACTTTGTTCATAGACGAGACACAGTTCTTTAAATAGTATCATTTTGTAGAACTCGTAGCGTTCTATCATATCCAATTTAGTTGATTTAAAAATATTGTTTCTGAAAGAAGCTATGGCAAGGCCCGCGAAGGGCCCGGCGAAGGCCCGGTCGCAAGTATGGGTTGAAATGAACCACAGTTGAAAGATGACTTCAAATTATGAGACATTTTTCAGTATTTTGGCTCAAAAAAGGTCGCAAAAACCATTAAAAAACTAATAAGAACTCATAGAGATTCAGTCCATTCCAGAAACTTCCAGAAAGTTCCAGAACATTCTAGAAAATTCCAGAAACTTCCAGAAAGTTCCTTCTTCTTGTTAAGAGTTGTTAAGAGTTCTTGTTAAGAGTCTTTTTTAGTGAGAGGCTTTCTTAGTAAGAATCTTTCTTAGTGAGAACCTTCCCTAATTACAACCTTCCCTAGTTAGTCCACATTTTTACCCATGCCCCCCCCCTTGTCATAAAGAGCCAAAAAATTTGATTTCAGCTTCCTGGACACCAGCCATGACAGTTATATTTATCAAGTGATGGATGAGATGTTAGCCCTTAAACCGAACGACGTGGAATTATCGTACATGATGTGCCAACTGTGCCTTCAGTATGCCGGTCAACGATTTCAAGGGGAAATTCTGGAATTTTGTGAACAAGTTTTGGGATTTTTGGCCAATGACCTACATAATTATTATGTCAAACAACTCAGAATGACTAATTATGCAGCAAGAGTGGCGAAATTGATGAAAATCAATAATAAAATAAGGGTGAGCATGGGAAATTCCAGAAAATTCCAGAAAAAATGAGCTGAAAATTACTTTTTCTGGAAAAAAATTTTTTTTTCAAAAATAATTTTCTACAGTAATTCTTTTTGAATTTAGATTTTTTCAAATTTTTTGAAAGGTGGAAATTTCGGACATTTTCAGATTTTCAGATTTTTGGATTTCTTTGAAATTCAGAAATTCAGAAATTCAGAAATCCAAAAATATGAAAATCTAAAATTCTAGAATTCAGAAATTCAGAAATTCAGAAATTCAGAAATCCAAAAATCTGAAAATCTAAAATTCTAGAATTCAGAAATTCAGAAATTCAGAAATTCCGAAACTCAGAAATTCAGAAATTCAGAAATTCTAAAATTCTAAAATTATAAAATTCAGAAATTCAGAAATTCAGAAATTCTAAAATTCTAAAATTCTAAAATTCAGAAATTCAGAAACTCAGAAACTCAGAAATTCAGAAATTCAGAAATTCAGAAATTCCGAAACTCAGAAACTCAGAAATTCAGAAATTCAGAAATTCTAAAATTCAGAAATTCAGAAATTCAGAAATTCAGAAATTCAGAAATTCCGAAACTCAGAAACTCAGAAATTCAGAAATTCAGAAATTCTAAAATTCTAAAATTCTAAAATTCTAAAATTCAGAAATTCAGAAATTCAGAAATTCAGAAATTCAGAAATTCAGAAATTCAGAAATTCAGAAATTCCGAAACTCAGAAACTCAGAAATTCAGAAATTCAGAAATTCTAAAATTCTAAAATTCAGAAATTCAGAAATTCAGAAATTCAGAAATTCAGAAATTCAGAAATTCAGAAATTCAGAAATTCAGAAATTCAGAAATTCAGAAATTCAGAAATTCAGAAATTCCGAAACTCAGAAACTCAGAAATTCAGAAATTCAGAAATTCTAAAATTCTAAAATTCTAAAATTCAGAAATTCAGAAATTCAGAAATTCAGAAATTCAGAAATTCAGAAATTCCGAAACTCAGAAACTCAGAAATTCAGAAATTCAGAAATTCTAAAATTCTAAAATTCAGAAATTCAGAAATTCAGAAATTCAGAAATTCAGAAATTCAGAAATTCAGAAATTCAGAAATTCAGAAATTCCGAAACTCAGAAACTCAGAAATTCAGAAATTCAGAAATTCTAAAATTCTAAAATTCTAAAATTCAGAAATTCAGAAATTCAGAAATTCAGAAGTTCCGAAACTCAGAAACTCAGAAATTCAGAAATTCAGAAATTCTAAAATTCTAAAATTCTAAAATTCAGAAATTCAGAAATTCAGAAATTCTAAAATTCTAAAATTCTAAAATTCAGAAATTCAGAAATTCAGAAATTCAGAAATTCAGAAATTCAGAAATTCAGAAATTCAGAAATTCAGAAATTCAGAAATTCAGAAATTCAGAAATTCAGAAATTCCGAAACTCAGAAACTCAGAAATTCAGAAATTCTAAAATTCTAAAATTCTAAAATTCTGAA
>NC_013488.2:19444445-19446164 GCF_000004555.2 Caenorhabditis briggsae | reverse complement strand
ATTGAAGATAATGACATTTGTTATCAGTGACTATCTGCCAACGTCCCACCAAATTGTGGATGCCTTCCTTCCAGAACTCCGGTCACAGCGCATTGAAAATCAGGAAATCAGGTCAACCCATTTTTGACATCATGCTTTGAAGTGAATTTTTTTTCAATCAAGATGTCGGTAGAAATGGCTGGATAGGGGGTAGTCAGACAGTACAAGGTTCGGACTATACTATAGACAAGACAGAACCGTTTAGCCGTATCCAGTGAGATCGGTCTCCGTTCTCCTTCCCGCATGAGGTTGCGAACTTCGATTTTGAAAATAAACCTTTGTGTTTCTCTCCAATGGAGATCCACATGGAGTCACCTGACAAAAATAGGTATAAAAGTGACACCATTATCTGGCAGCTGCCAATACTCCTCAACCCACTTGGATTGTTGATTATGGTAATCATACATTAACCATTTATCGCCACTAGTGATGATTTAACTTCAACATTAATGTGTGCAACGCAGGATGAGAAGATTCAAACAGGTGCCATCACATGAAACAAAGTTGCTTTGAGCGAAAAGGTGTGATCCATATCTTTCCACTTCTTTTTACTTTGCCGAGAGTTCCCAATTTATGGCTTTTTGACGAAAGGCTTGCCACAGATGTATTTGATATATCCCGCACAGTTTGAGACAAGTCCCTTTCAATCTCGGTTTTTAATGCGTCCAAATCTGAGCCCGTATGCTTTTTTGGAGGGGATTTTCGTCCAACGAGAATTTTCATTTTTCAAATTGATGAATCCAGGTTGTAAAGTTTGTTCGAAAGGGTGCATCTTCGTTGTTAACCTCCACAAATTGGTGATTGATTTCAGTTGATCTGCGGTCAGATAGAAATACAAATAAAATGGTAGTCCAAAAATGGAAATTATTAGAGGCGAAAACGGTGGGCATATCTCACTGCACGAAAAGAGGAGAATGATCTCCGTTGGGGTGTAGACACTATTAGATCTCACCAGCATACTGATAAAACGACAACTTCCTCGCTTTTATCCCCTTCAAGATAACGAAGTTTGAAAACAACATATCAAAAGTGGAAAGGACTTTCCGAACAACCTAATAGCTATCTAGACTTACATTTTTAAATCTGGCATACATGTACTTTATCCATTTCGGGCTGAACTGCGTCTTCAAAGTCAATGACTCTAAAGAAGGCGGCTGAACGCCAAGTTCCCATTTGTCGACAACCTCGTCTAAATCCATATCTTCATTTTTATAGAAAATCTTGAATTGAATCGCTCGTATGGACCAATAGATACGATGAAAAATAGTATCTAGGATGGAAGAGCCTGAGAACAATTGGGGTGGCTCCGCGTAGGCCTTGTGGACGGCGCGATCGAACTGAAATTTTGACATCTGGATGACAGAATTTTGAAAGCATGAGACATGGACGTGACATAAACAATTTAGTCTTTACTAATAGTGAGTAATCTTGTAAAAAGATGGTTTCATATTTTTAGTTCCGCAAATCACTTTCTCTATCACTATCATGGATGACTTTTGAACAAACACGCTTTTTCTCACTTTTTGGGATCATAAAATGTTTTCCCTCAAATATTTCATAATATTTGTATTGTCTATTCAAAATAATCGCGCAAGAAAAAAGATAAAGAAAAGTTGAAGATCGGCTAGAAAAATGGGGAAAGGACAAAGAAAAGCAGCCCCGCGCGAAATCTCATCTACC
>NC_013488.2:19409315-19443938 GCF_000004555.2 Caenorhabditis briggsae | reverse complement strand
GCCTCTGGAATGAGAATATTGCATTCCAAGATGAAAAATTTCCGATGTTAATCTCGGAAAACCGGATACTCAAATTTACAACTCACTTTTGTAAATCTGAAATTAGAATCCTGTTCAAATTTTGGGAAGTACAGATCAATGGAATTTTTGGAATCACATAGTACTTTTAGAAAAATTTCCGACACTTCAAAAAAATTGAACTTTATCGGAATCTGAAGTTTCAATTTTCAGAGAAACAGGTTTTATAAATAACTTCTTACAGGCCAAAAAAGGTATTTCATAAATTAATTGAGTTTGATTTTTTAATGAGATAAAAATGACTTCAAAATTTATTTATGTATTCTGAAAGCAAACTACTCTAAGAAATATCCGAAAAAACTGAAATTCAAAGGAAAATAGAAAAATACGACTCCAGAAAAAGACACTTGTCCCAGAACCAAGTGGTGGAAGATGGAACAAGAAGACGAAAAAAAAGGAGAAAAAGGGAAGGAATACATTTCCCTTTTTATTTTCTGGATTCAATATCTTCTTTTTTGTTCCCCTTTCCCATTGCAAATTTTCCATAAAATGGAGAAGGAAAATAAAAAAAGGCAGGCGAATTGAAAGAGAAACGACATTCAGTTTTCATTCTTTATGCTTGAAATTATTCATATTATCGTACAAATTTTATATTCAACGTCCTCAATACTTATGGAACAAACCGTTCTTGACAGTTCTATAAAGTGACTTGTAACGTCAGAGAATCGGCCACAAATGGCCTTATCTCGTCATTTTTTTTCTGTCTCTCCAGATTTGAAAAAAATGCTTCGCGAAAAAAGAAATTGTGAAGTAAAATAAAACAAAACGTTTTCCGTTTTGTTTCATGCCTTGTGTAATCTGATCTAAAGAAATTTTGGTGAAATCATAGAAAAAGAAGGAAAGGATCTGGAAAATTTTTCGTTTTTCAGCTGATTCATGATCATTTGGATGTTGCATTCAACATCTAGTTTTGAAATTTTGAATTGCAAAAAAAAAATAACAAAACATAAAATTGATCAGAGAAACTGAAAGACAGCAAAAAAAGTTTGAAAAGTATTTGAAGTATTTATTGGGTCATTTTTATATAAAGTAGAAATTAGTCATAAAAAATGAGAAAATGAGATGACAGAAGAATAATGAATTTCCATTCCATTAATTATTCTCTTTCTTTTTTCATTCTTTTTCTGTCTTTTTCTGTTTTTTAAAGCATTTCTTTGCTTTAGATTTTCAAAGATCTACATGTGATGTAATTATTGGGAAAATGAAAAAAGACAGCCATTTTTGTGTTAAAAAAAGATTTACTGTTTTTAAAAACGAGGCTTCAAAAAAACTCAAATAATTCCATTCAACTCTAAAAACATATTCAAAATGACTTTTCAAGACAACCCCATCGTTGGAAATGACCAAAAAATATAAAAAGAATTTTTCATTAATATCAAAACGCTCTCAACATATTTCTTGTCATGGATCTACTTTTTGAGTGCATCCATAATAATTTGATAGGATAGAAGAAATACAAAAAAGGGAATTGGAATATTCCAAAAAGTGCAGAAGTTGCAACAACTTCAAAATTTTCAGACAACTCTAAAACTCAGATATTCCAAAAAGGAATTAGAAGGTTACACTGTGAAAGTACTGTAAACGCAAAAAACATTTGACCTACCTGACTGGGTCGTCGACGCATCCGTTCACTTGCCAACGGTGAGAACACATTTTTGGCTGAAAACATCCCTTAAAATTCTCTCGAAGTGTGTTTATCGTCCTCCCAGATTTTAAACTTGGCTCTAAAAAGTTTTACTATTTTATTATCAAAGTATATAAGTTACGATTGCAAAAGGAACAGTTATGTTGAAAACACTATATTTGATAGTTTCTTAAAAAATCGAAAAAAACCATAAGAACAGATGAAAAACTTGAAAAAAAATTTTACTTTCATATATTTTTATTTTTGAGCCCCAAACGAGTTTTTGATTGATTCAAGAGAATGTTTTGTTTTTTTTTTTCAATTGAAAACTTTGTTCACAAAAAAGTTTTGTAACATACACTAGGATATTAGGTTACCCATTTTCTCGCATTATTTTTGAATAGAAATGAGCTATTAGAATATTACATACAATGTCACGTTCTCAAAGTTTTCTTGCGAGAAAAAGAGAATAAAAATTAGTGATCCCAGTGCAAGGAAGAAAGAGGGTACCTGAAAAGAATTAAACGAAATGCTTGAAATTATGCAAGAAAATCATAGGGAAATTCCAAAAAAACCAGATATTCAAAAATTCAAAGACACAGAAACTCAGAAATTCATATGTTTAGAATACAAAAATGAATTAAGAATTCAATAATTTCCAGTTTTAGAAAAATCAAGGTTATTTTTTAAAATTAAAGTTTTTTTTAAAACTATAAACAAAAAATGAATCACTGCTGCAAATTGCATTGATCCATCATTCTTGAAAATCTATAAAATTTTATGCTAAAATATTTCAAAAGTTTGAGAAAACTCTTGAGAAAAAAAATCGAAAAAAAAGCTTCATCTAGATTTTTGTATATCAATGGGGGAGAACAAGAAAAGAATAGGGACAAAAGCGTTTTGATGTTTAAAATGCAATTTCCGGCACCTCGGTTCATTTTGTAACACAACAGGGTAGATCAAATTTCGCGCGGGGCTACTTTTCTTTGTCCTTTCCCCATTTTTCTAGCCGATCTTCAACTTTTCTCTATCTTTTTTCTTATTCTTAGGTTTCATGTATTTTTGTTCCCTTTCTCTTTTCTTTTCTCATTTCTGAAACATCACATGTCAGACAGCAGTCACTTCAAGTGAGATGAGCAATGAGAAGAAGAACAACTTTTCTTTCATTATTAGTGTTTTAGAATTCATAAGAAAAAAAAAGAAATGTTGGGAGGAAAAAAGAAGAGAAAACGGGTCTGATTCAAATGTTTGAGAATAAACAACTTCTGAAAAATCGGTGATATAAATTTCAAGATTTTTGTCTCGGCCTAGGGATAAACGAGTTACAGCGAATTTTAATTATTTTTGTTCCGCAAATTTTCTAAAATGAATTTTTAACTTTGAACCGAAAACTTCAATAAACTCACTTTCCAAACTTCCAAAATTGTCCACAGCGTTGTAGTAAGTCATGAATGTTGAGCTGAAACTTCATTTATAATGGGAAATTGCGTAAAACATAGCGAAATCATATTTTCCAAAATTCAAAAAATCGTATGGATTTTCATTTATGTTTTCAGGAAGCATTACTATTATGCTTTGAATAAAACGGAAATTCCAAAAATCAAAAAAATTTTCGTTTCCGTTTTTCAAAACGATGACTAGAAAAATAAACGTCGTCTTCTAGAAATTCGAAACCTCGAGAAATTGGAAAAATACATCTTTTGAAATTTTTCTCGAGCAAAAAAGGAATATCCGTTTTATGCATTTTTTGGAAATTTGATTCACACGGGACCTATTTAGGAATTCGGAAACAATTTTGGTCGGAAACTTTTCTTTCCAAAAAAAATATTTTACAGTCCGAAAATATTCCAGAAACGCCACAACAAATTGAAAAAGTTCGAAAACTTACTTGTTGTAATACATGTTCTCTCTGAAAGTTTTAGTGATTCTAAGTACCAAAAAAAGACAAAAACTCAAAGAAAAATGTGCGCAAAAATGTTATTACCCCAATAACGAGTTCCTCTTTTTTCTGGTACTTCGTCTTCCGTGACGGACCATAATTGGGTCAGTTGAAGACATGAAATTCATTTTTCCGCGAGTGTCGACCCTAAAAATTAAAAAGAAATGACAAAAATGATTTCTGTTTTTTCTGGAACTGGAAATCAAGAAAGGCGAAATTTCGTCGCTCCGCCTTTCACTCTTCAGCTAATAACAACTGTTTTTAATTTTGAAAATTAGATTAACGATTTTCGAATTGAGATTCGAACCTTCCAGGCTCACAAATTTTATCGTAAATTTGGTTTTTTCTTTCGAAATTCGTTTAAAAATTGACGAATATATTTGCTCAGCTAAAAAAAATAAAAATCATGAGAGGAGGTTTACTCAAATGAGGCGTGTTTTATTTGAAGGATAGAGGCGAAGAGTACTTGACAAGAAAAGTGAAAATCAGAAGAAATACGAAAAAAGGACTTCAGAAAAACAAAGGTGTAGATAAATATTGATTGATGTGATTGGGAATTGTATAAGGTACAAAATATAGACAATCGCATCAATCTGAAAGTTTCAAAAAAAAATGTAGGATACAAATTTTTATAATAATTGTTTTCAACAGAAACTTCAAAATTTTCAGTTATTTTCAATACTCGATTTGTGTGACTAACCCTCAAAAAGATTATCTTTATATTAATCGACTCGCTATCTCGTAATTTGAAGAATTCGTCCATTAGCTGAAAACGTATTGAAATTCCTCACATTTCAAAATTTAAATTCGCAAAAGTTCGAAAATACCTGTAAACTGCAGTTCGGGAAATTTAAGAAATGGGTGATTGTTGCCGAGATAAGACAACAATGGACAGCTTTGCTCCGACGTTTTTAGGAGTTCTAAAATTGTTATTGGAACCAAATTTATGCAAAATTCAAACTCTCACTCGTAAACTGTCACTTGACACTATTTTCATGTGACTATGTTTCCGAGACCCAGGTCCTCCAGTATTTTTTCCAGATCGAATATGATCTTGTTATACCAAATGAATTGATAAACCCCATGTACTTTTCCAGGTCAGTACAGAAACCTCGGCAAAAATTGTGAGTTTTTTAATTTTCACTATTTTTTTAAATTTTCACTATTTTTTTTTGTAAAAGGTGTCATCAGATTACGTCGTATACATTGGATCCTCTCCACAATACATACTATCCATTTGACTATCCAATCGTCGCCCTGTGATAAAAATCGGAGTCCATAACTGAATACACATCGAAATTAATGAAATGGAAATTAATATTGCACGAGTTCGACAAGAATTATGGGTTTGGAAGCGGAGTGTGTAGAATATGCAGCAGAAACGCTGGAATTCAACTTTCAGAAAACAGATGATTTTTTGGCTTACCGCAGCATGCATGGCTACCCATGACCAATGAATGAAAGAAGACGAGGTGTTTGCCAAGAATGCAACAGATTTACAGATAAGGTATCCGGGAACGAGGTATGGAATATTTTAAATATTTGTTATTGCCAAAAAAACTAAAAGGATCTTTACCATAAACTAAATCTGTATTTTCCGTGATAACTCCGCCAAGCTTCCCAAAAGAGCGATATTCCCGCCTGATATAGCAGACAAATACGGTAGATAATGCGGATTTTTAATAGTTTTACAGCGAATCCAACAAGAAATGAATAACAATGTTGGGAGGGTAAAAAAAGCAATAGAGATAACAGAGTAAAATAAAAGGCGAGAGCTATTAGTCCATTCTTCAAGATAAATATTGCTCTTCGGTAAGCATTGTAACAAAAGTTTTTCAATTGTAGAAAAAAAATTTTCTCATTTTTAGATTTTAGAGATTTTCCCTAGATGTGAAAAAATGAAAAAAAAAATGTTTTCTACAATTGAATTTTTTGTTATAAAACTGATAAGCAACTCAAAACACATCATTTGTGAAATTTTGAGCATCAAAAATACATTTTCAGCTGAGTTATGGCAAAAATGCCGACACATGCCTTTTGAGCGTCATAACTTGAGAGCATCATAACTCGAGAGCCCGACTTCCAAAATTCTTCGAAACTTTTTTGGTGCATATTTGGACACTGAGAATTATGTTACATCTAAAATCAAAGCCAGAAAAATTCTGGAAAAAAGTTTTTTTTGGATTCACGAACCACTGTTACATCTGAAACTGCTCTGAAAATTCCGACAATGAGAAATTTTCAAAAAACCGATTTTATATGTTTTTGGATTTTACAGCTACTCTCATGCAAAATTTCAAGTCGATTGAGCAATTTTGAACAAAGTTGTGAATGTTCGAAAAAATTCTCCTCACCACTTCTCGGCACTGTATATCAAACATTTTTTTATAAAGATTAGGATTAATTCTATTACAAGATTATGATTCATTCTAAAACAGATCAAAAGTCAGGAATCCCGAGAATGTACATATTTTCGGATCAGTTTAGGAACACTCTGAAATGGAAAATAAACTAGTCAAAACATATGAAAATGATGAACCGTGTTTTCTTCAAAAATTCAAAAATTTCTGAAAAAAATTGAACTGTCGTTTTTGTTGTGGCTATGTGATGTTGATTATTAGAATGTTGGCAATACAAACTTTTACGATTGTTGGATAAAAACACTAATTTGTTTCTAACCTACTGTGCAATCTCGTAGCGCCGCTGCTCACTTTTTTTGACGCTGATTGTTAATTGTAAAATTGTCAAATTGTGTGTTTCAGACCTGCCAAATCCAAAAACTTTATGGAAAACCAATTTTGGTCTGACGCACTTGGGTTCAAGCGAGGGGGTCAGAAAGCGCGCCCCAGCAAACTCGTAGGCCAGAAGAGATTTAATAAATTTAAAGTGGACGCGGGTTTGATCTAGATCATGATCTATTTCTTCAAAATCAACTGGTTGCAAGGCGCGCTTTTTCGTTCTTCATTTAAAACTGTGAAACTCTGCCAACGAAATTCGGCAGCGAATTTAGTATTTTTCCTAAATTTACTGGGGCGCGCTTTCTGACCCCCTCGCTTGAACCCATGTGCTGACGGAATTGTTCTCTAGAAAAAAAACGGAAGGAAAAAGAAAACAAGAATAAGATGAATATAAAAATATGCATCTTTATGAATTTATTAAAAGATTGCTTTCAAGCTTCTCTCCAACTCGCTGGTATTAGACTGGCGGCAAGTGGCAGTTCTGAAAATATTCAGGACTACATTCACTTTTTTGATTCTGAAAAATGTTAATTTCTATTGTTTCATTCAACAAAGACAACGGCAAATCAGAAGACGAATGAGGTCAATGTGGATATCGAAGAGAATGGCCTATTACATAAACGGGTGCTTCTTAACGAATAGGGGGGCATATCTGGACAAAAGAAAAACAAGAGGTAGTTTCGGACATGTGAAAAAATGCGTGTTGGGTAAAATAGTATGAAAAAATGCAAGATTGAAAAAAAACAGTTATAAGGGCACTTTGGGAAAATTGGCTGGAAGCGAAAAGAAACGGAGCATTTTTAATACTGATATACAGATAAAGGAGGCATAGGAAATTGAAAAAAAAACGGATTTTTCAAATTTTTTTTTTGAAAGACAACGGGCGGGAATTCAAAAATTAAGTTTTTTGCCAAATAAGAAAGAAATTTTTGTTTTAATTGAATTTTTTCGAGAATTGGAGACAGAATAGGGGAGTGAAGCTTACAGAGGATAATTCGAGGGGTAGTTAAGAACAATTATTACTCTTGTCCGAAATCAATGCACGTTGTGGCCTAGAAAACAACGGTATTGCACGCGCCTTTAATACAGTACCTCAACATTTATCGAATTTTCTCAAATTTCTCTCATTTTTTCGCTTGTTTCTGTCTAATTTTGCGTAATTCTTATGAATCTTTAATTTGTTTTTCTTATAAAATAGAAAAAAAACAGCCAAATAGGGCCCAAAATAAAAAGCGTCCGAGGTACGGTATTTAAAGGCGCATGCATCAATTTGTGTTTTCTCGCTGTGCGACCGACGATGCGATTTTGAGTAAATTTTCGGCCGCAACGTACATTGATTTCGGACGAGAGTAATAAATTGTTATATTTTGGTGAAATTCGTCTCGAAGTTTCCCCATTTCTTGTTTTTTCTCTCCTCTCTTCATTTCAGAATCATTAAAGGGTGAATAAGTAAAATAAAGAAGATAGAGAGAAAGTAATCGAATATTATAGCAACCAAAAAAAGCAAAGCCAGATAATTTCGGGCCGAAATCGGTCTAAAAATCGAATTTCTCAATTTTATTGAATTATTATCGTTTTAAACTCAGAAACTCGTCTTTTTCAACCAGTTTTTCCCGATTCTTTTTTCAAATTTTGATTGCTATATTACTCAAGGCTCTAGTAAAGTAGCTAATTAAGAGAGACTTATTAATCAGTTTGCTCCAAAATGAGAGCTCCAGAGCTTTGTATACTACCACTACTAGTGGGTGTCATGACACGTTTCAATGGCATCTGACCGCCACTTTTCACACCTCCTTGAAGCATTTGTTGTGGCGCCATGACACGGGTGATCGTCGGATTTTGGAATCCACCTGACGTCGTTGGAATCAGACGAGAAGATGGACCAGGATTCTGCGAATGGAGTTGAGGCATTCCGGATGTAGCCTGATTCGATTGTTGGACGACTACTGTTGATTGAGGATGATGTCCGGACGATGAGGGACCACCTGTAGAAGACATTGGGGCGACGGTGTAGCGAGCAGTTGGGATGACAGCCTTAAAAGTGGAAGATTATTTTTTTCGGTTTATTTCAGGCTCTCAGGCCATTTTATCTATCTTACAAGGGAACCACAACACCTCGTCAGTTTGGATTTTGATGAAATTTTCAGTATATGTCAAGGATAGCCTATCTAGACATTCCTGAAAATTTTAGAACACGCTTGCCAGTTTCGGCCGAGTTATACTAGTTTCAGTACCAAAAATCGCATTTTCAGTGCAAAAATAGCGATTTTCAAAGGCGATTTTCTCCGCTCCCAGGGGGTTCCAGAACATGAAATTTGTTGTGTTATACTCAGAATTATGTGTAATATCATATTTCACACATTTTCTGAAAAAAATGTTTTTGAAAAAGTTTGAGAATTTTTTCCACCATTTGGGTGGGTGATTTTATCGAACTTTTGACAGTTTGAAAAACTTCCTTGAAAATGTAGTGATAATCGCTTGCAAATATTATTATGCAACTTACAGATAATCTATTTTTTTGATTGCACGCTTTTTATTATTCAATTGTGGTCCGTATAAGTCCGAAAACAGCGCTTCAAAATCACCACATTCCAGTGATTGAAGACTTCAAAATTTTTTTTGAAACTTTTTGAAATTTTTTTTCTAAATTTTGTCTCTACTCTCTTGAACTGATAAAAATTTGAAACATATGTCAGAGGTATCCTGAAATGTCGAAAAATAAGAATGCAAAAGAAAAAAAAGAAAAACCACTAGAGGGTCCGAACCCACAGCCTTGTAACTACTAGCGCCCACCACATCCCCGACACCACGCCATCGACTTTTTCCACTGATTCAAAAGGCGGTTAAATGTCAGGCCCTCTTCAAACTCCTCTCAAAGGGATTTCGGGAATGAAATGTGTGGTAAAGCATGCAAATAAACGGATTTCAGTACTAAAACTTTGGACTGATATAACTCGGCTGAAAGCGTGTTCTAAAATTTTCAAGAAGTCCTAGATAGGCTATTCTTAACATATCCTGGAATTTTCATCAAAATCCAAACTGACGAGGTGTTGTGGTTCCCTTTTTATAGTTAGTCTTAAAAATGGACAGAAAATGGTCAAAGTTAAGCTTTAAAAATGTATCTTTAAAAATATTCCGCTCGCAATTCGAAAAACTACTAAAATTTCCCGAGTTCCTTCTGTGTATTTTTAGTTTATTCTACATGCAATTCTCCGTCACTAATTCTCACCCTGGCAGCCATAATTTTTCCCATTGGTTGTCCGATAGTTCTTTTCTGTCCTGACATCATACCAACTGAATTCACAGTTGTATATGTTCCAGATGGTCCTGTCGCATTCATCGCTAATCGTTTTGTTGGTTGTGGTTGATCATCTCCTACGATATGTCGTCGCTTGATATCATTTTTGATGTGTTTTCTGGAAGGAAACGTATAAATTCAAACCTTGTTTGAAAGTCATAAAATTCTGACTTTCATAAAATATCTGTTTATTTCAGCTTCTTTTCAGACTTGTTTAGATTTTAAAGGAGGCGTGACAGCAAAAATTTCGGGGGACAGTTCGGGGGACGAAATCGCGCCGCGCTCATGTAGAACATCGGTCGTCAGGCGCCTTCGCGCCCCCGTAGCTCAGCCGGTAGCGGCGCTATAGCCCTGAGCTGCCTGTCATGAGTTCAACCCCTCATGGGGGTTCTCTATGCAAAATACCAGGAAAACTTTTTTTTTTTGGTGTCTGGCCTCCTTTAAAAGTCTATTTTGGACTATTAACGACTAATTTTTACTAATAGTAGACTAAAACATCGATGTCGAGTCAATTCTGTTTAGTTTTGAATTGAAGATTCAAGAACTCTTTTAACATACTTCGAACCACTTCGGTCAATTTTCAAACTACTTACGTCGTTCTGCTCGCCACACAAGTGCTAATCTGATCCAACTCATGTGCAAATCGTGTCAGTGCATTTTTCAAATTATCCACCTCCTTCTCGGACCATTTGCTCTCATCTGCATCGGCAGTGGTGTGCAATTGTAGTGTCAAATCGCCCAATTTTTGAAACGCATGGCCGGCTGTGAGAAAAACTTCGGCCACCTTCGAAGCAAGATTTACAGGCGCTGGTTGATCCATAGCCATACTATTTGCTCCTCCATTGCTCATCACTAAAGCACCAGAAGTAACTGTAGATGAGCTAGGACCTCCGCGTTGGTATTGTTGAAAAGAGGGAGCGGGGCCTATCAGCGGGCCTGATGACGTAGAAGCGCCGGCCTGGTAATCCATCGGGTCAACGATTTCTTCTTTGACCTGCTGCATCATTTGGTATTGTGGGAGCGTAGAGGTCGATGGGCCACTAGGCCCGCTTTGGCCTGAATCGTGGACTATTTTTCGAATCGGTACAGGCTGTCGCATTGGGACAGTGGTCATTGGACGAAGTTGAGCGCCTGTTGGTTGAAGACGGACCTGGAAATGAAGATCGATTAGTTGCGAGGGGTTATATGAGATCTAAACGAAAATCGGTCGTTTTTGAGTCTATTTTAGCCTGATTCGTACAATTTGAACTATCGAGATTCAATATTAAGCATAACTAGGTTATCAAAAGAACTTGGTCATGTTCAGACTAACAAAAACATTATCATTTTTACGCTGATCGGAACTTTCTTTATTTCAGCCTAAGTCAGGGCTATTCGTTAGGCCACGTCGAGACCCATTTCGAGATGATTATCGAACCTACTTTAGCGGTTAGGTTTGGGCGAAATTTAGCGACTTTAGTGTCATTTTGAGCCTTTTTTGATAAACATGGACAGACCCTTCCTCCTCGCGTGATAAAAGTCCTACAGCCTGGAAAATGAATTTTCGGATTGAATTTCGAACCGAAAACTTCCAGGTTTAAAGTCGAACCGGACTAAATTTAGTTATTACATTTTTTAGGACGTTTTAAGCTGATCGTGTGTAATTAGGCAAGGACACTTGATCATTTTAGGACAAAATTAGGTAATTTTCGGCTAGTATTCTAGGTTTAAATGCCTTTCAAATATAAAATTACCTGCGCTGTAGAAGAAGTCGCTATCGTCACAGTATTACTGGCCAACGGCGGTACGTGATCGTAGCTTCGTGAGTTCATATCTGTTGTTTCTTCTAGAAAACCTGAAAAATTAATTGGGTGATTACTAATTCTCAAAAATCGCAAGAACTGAAGATATTGTGCTGTCGAAGAGACAGATAAAACAGAATAGGAGAATAAAGACAACATTTCTTTTTTTTAATATTAAACTAACACTCTATTGGCTATTTAAAAAACAAAACATTTTAGAGAGAATTACCCGAAAGAAAGGTCGATTCGGAAGTTTTAAAGTCATAATTGAAAGCGTATTTCAACAAAATTGAGAGCAAAATCAGTGAGAAATAAAATTATTATGAGATAATTCGGATGAGCGAGTACATTATTGAGCTTGTCCCTCGGCACCGGCATCTGGATTCACAGCACTCGATATGACGGCGAAAAGAACGACGGGTACAATATACATCCACTGGAAAGAAAGAAAAGCATTTTGAAGTTGAAGTCTTTTGAAGTTGAAGCCTTGAAGTCTTGAAATTCAATTCAAGGCTAGAATTAAGACTTTCAACATTTTCTAATTTTCAAACATAATTTAAGCGGCTTAAATTGAGCCTCTATTCAAAAATCTGAGCATTCATGCTTTCGTGTAGAATTTCAAGTCAAGTTGTCAACTTTCAGATTTTAAAAATTCTGAAAACTCACGTATTTAGCAATAAAACTCCGATTATCCGCATCGGCTCCGTGTTGTTTCGCTCGTTTCTCTCTCTCCAGTTTTTGAACAAACGCTGCTGTGTCTGGAGTGGACAGTGTGGATTCTCCGACGACGTGGACGATTCCTTTTGGGGATCCGGATGACGTGGCAGAAAGAGATGACTTCTCTGAGCACGATTTTCCTAGGGAGTTGTATTTGCCATCCTCGTCATTTCTCCAGGCTACCGTATCTGGGAACACTGTGATCGTGTGGAGCTCTTGCTTGTCCTGAGAGATAGAGATCCAGAAGACGTGGAAGAGATTAGAGTGGAGGAAGAGACACTGAAAATGTGAATTGTTTAACGGCTTCTGCGTGTAAATTTGCAGGATATGACCGAATATTCGTATAGAAGGCTAAAAAAGTGTGGACCATGTGCAAACCACAATCACCAATTGAGTAGCGAGAGTGGGATCAAATGGTCAAAGACAATGCTTTCCCAAGGCGTCGGCTCAATCGTGTTGCGAGAAGATCACACGATTGGAATTTGTTGCCTTGGGTGGGACTCGAACCCCTAACCTCTCGCTTCAAACTGTGCACGCAACCAGTTCAGCCAAGTGAGCGAGACGCAGAGAGACAGACAAAAGAGGTACACATGAGGGAGGTCGAGTGGGGAAACAGACAGAAACAACTTCGCTCTCGGGTGGATGTCGAACCCGAGAACCCCGATTTGGAACCGTGCGCGCGACCACCTAGGCTACACGGGCAAGCGAAGAATATGTGATGGTGGGCATAAATATGGGAGAAAGGATCTCAGAGCGGCGGTGAACGTCGCAAAAACTACGAAAGGCTGCATTCAGTCGCTTTCTCATAGAAAAAAAATCATTTAATATATTTTTATAAGCGGGTTTAGATATCCGAAACATTTATTCATATTTCCGCTTTTTCTTTTAATTTTGCACTTACAGGATCGCTAGTCGTCAAAAATGTTTGCCCTGGCTGACTGGAAGACTTTGCTCTGACCGAATAGGTGTCATCTTGAGCATCTAGCAATCTGCAAACGTTTCAATTATCGAAATTCCAGGTTTTTTTTTTAATATGACACATTTCTCGCAAAACCTCGAAATTTGCTCACCTTTGCCCGAAATTTTTGTCTTTTGCTGGTTTGAAAGTTCCTGTAAAATTTCCATCGAACGTTCGTCGCATCTCAATCACACCCAGATCGTAGCTATTGGTGAATCCTGTGAATTTTGGTACAAATTAAACAATTATCGATTTTTCGCTACAAACCATTTAGACTGTATTCTAAATTCAGTGTCCATTCGGCAAAACAAGCGACGGGCAAGAGAAGAAACCAAGCAAAGTTTAGAAGAAGATTTGACATTCTGAAATTAACAATTTTTTAAATAGTTAATGATTTTTGGAATTTGAAAAGAAATCAGAGTGGCGTCCAGATTAATTGGAAGGGTACGATGCGCAGAGTACGTAAACACCCTCGCGTGGTGTATTGCGGATAGACACACAACCTGACGACACCAAAAAACAATTTTTTTTAAATATAATAATTTCCGACGAAATTTAAACTGATTTTTTTGGTTTTCAGATGCTTCGATCACTGTTCAATAGTCGAGTTGCTGTTCGAAGAGCTTTTTCGACCGAAGCATCCACCGAAAGTATCATAGATTTCGTCGATAATGTCACCGAATCTTCCGAGGCTCAGGTTTTTCATTTTTCACCGAATTTCACAGTATTTTCATGTTTTCAGAATCAATCCTTTTCTTCTCTTTTACGCAACTCAAAATTCATGCAACTCGGCGATTTCAATGGGCGTCTGATGGTGGGAAAAATTGTGAACCGCATTCAAGAAGACGTTTATATTGACTTCGGGCTCAAGTTCAATGCCGTGTGCAAAGTTCCAGCAGTGAATTCTGAGTAATTTGATCACCTAATTATTTTATTTAAACAAATTTTTCAGACCGTATCGTAGTGGAGCACGTGTTCTCATCAGATTACTGGATCCCGAACTTTCTGAGCGATTTTTGGGATCAAAAACGGATTTAACACTTCTAGAAGCTGATGCAGTACTTGTCAGACTGCTAAATAACACTCTCAGACGTCGTAAAACCTCCGAAGACAAGCCAGCAACGGAAAAATCCATTGAAAGCGCTCCAGTCGCAGCTGAAAGTGTACTTCCCATTGCTTCTGTTTGATTTCTGGCGTGTATTATTTTGATTTCGTTGTTTTTTTTAGGTCAGAGAATCTCACTTCGTTTCGTTTGTTAAATTTTTCGTTGCTTTTCCAAGTTCAAAAAAAATTCTCAAAAAAGATACGAAAATAATGTCGTTACGTCTTAAAAATTGCAATTCAGATTTGATTTTCTTCCGCACAAGCCCCTTTTCAGGTCTGGAAGTTTGAATTTCTCGCCGTTTTTCAATCTGAAGGTTTCCTGAACGCCGGTGTAAATCGACAAAAAAAACATCTCAAAGTCACAGTGATGAGATGTTTATTGTTATTATTCCGGGAGACAAAACAACTGAAAACTCTCATCATCCCTTCAAATCGATCGAGTCCTGATCGAACGCTCCACGGAAGACCGATGAGGCGGTTTCGGAACTTGGAAGCGGTTGGAAGCGGGAACGGTACAGTTTGACAATCGCGTGACGATTGAAAATGAGCAATGAGAAGACGTTGAGGACGAGCAAAAAGATTGATGTTGCCAACAGGTACTGAAAAAAGCAGTCATTAAAAGTTCTGACTTTGAAGTTCGTGTTTTGAATTTCAATTTTTTCTCCAAAATTCAAAAATATCTTACTACACAATTGTCTTCGGCTTGTTTCAAATCTTGAGCACATGTCTTCGCTGCGACGACGTGCGGGATCGTCTCGTCGATGAGCGGAGTGTTTTCCCAGACCTCACGAAAATCCATTCCCCAAAACTTCTAAATTAGTAATTTTCAAATAGTTGATAACGACATAAAACCACAAAAATATGTCCTAGTTTGAAGACTTGCATGTCTAAACGAAAATCGTTACTATCAAAAACACTATAATTGAAAGAACAAGTGTACTATGACCAAAAGATCAAGAGAAGAATTTCAAGTTTGTTGTCAAAAAAGCAAGGAGAATACTTGAGAAGGAGCAGCGTAGTAGATGAACCTAATAGTTATCGAGATAGAAAAGAGAAACTCGGAGAAAAGTCGGGGAAAATGAGAAATTGTAAAAGAGCTCTCAAAAAGGATAGACTTAGAATATGCTCATAATCTATTCATGCGAGTCTCTGAGAACACAGAATGAAAGCAATCGCTCATCATGAACTCTTAGGATGAATAGAACGGCTCTTGCATCTATAAAAACACTATTCTCAAGAAATCGAAAATCATACTTTCATGTTTAATATTATTTTGTTGTGAGTTTCAGGTTTCTATCAACTATTTTAATTTGAATCATAATCTTAGTTTTGAAACTATTCATAAGGGAAAACATCGAAAAAGTTTCATTGAAGTAGACCTCGTCTCTCCGAGTCGTTTCTGAATGAAACTGAAAAGCAGAAGTTTCACGAAATTTGTTTTAAATAACTAGTGAGGAGGAGGGGATTATGACTCAAAGGTTTCTATGGTTATTTTATAATCATAACAATAAAATGTATCTGGAAAACTAATCTAAAGGGAAAGGGCGACATTTTTCAATATGAAAAATAGAGATTAGAGGTTGACACTTGTCACGTACGGAGATTTGCGCATAACTCGCTCGAAAATGGACATTTTTGGAGACCGAACATGGGAAATATAGGATTTCAGAAGGGCTAAAAAATTTTCTGTCAAAAATGAATAATATTTTAAAATTAACTATAAAAAGTACCGACCTCATAATCGTTGTTTTTCAAAAGGAAATTCTTGTGACATGAACTTCCGAAAATCTTTCTAGATTTTTGTCAAACTAACGTAAACACTCTATTAGAAGGCCACCCAAACCGTAAACGTTGAGTTTATATATCTCGGTTCCTGTAAAAGATATCAAAACATTTTAAATTAACAACATGTTTATCATTGTATCAACAATATTTTGTTTGTTGACTACTTTTTGATATCTTTCACAGTAACCAAGATATTTTGGCTCAAAGTTGGCGGCTTGGGTGGCCTTCTAATAGAGTGTTTACGGTATTTTATATTAGATGCATGTCAAGTGTCCCCAACTACGTTCCAGAGTTTTGTTTGGATTTTTGGAAGCTCTAATTTCATTTAATGAAATTTTCCCTAAGTTTTTGGGAGTTCCGGAATTTTTGAAATGCTCTACAAAGATCAGCACCCCTTTTATGATTTTCTGTTCCATTTTCATTGTTCAAATCGTTTATTCATTTTCTCATTGTCACACAAACAGTGTCCTTGAATTGACAGGCATATCCAGATTTTTACCAAGACGGAAAAAACTGGGAACCTGACGCGTTTTTATGATTTCCTCTCCCTCGTCTTCGCTTCTGTTGGCAGCTGTTTTTTTAAGGAGAAATGCAGACAGGGTGGCCATCGACATAGACACATGTGTACATGCGTAAAGTTTTTTTATCAACGGACATCGTTCCCAAAAATAATGGGCGCCGAAGGCACGCAGACATGCGGTAAAGGTCATTTATGTATAAACGGAAAAGAGAGGGGAGACTGGGAATAGGTAAATGATGAGGAAAAAGAAAAATGTATGAACATTTAACACGGATTAAAAACTGCTTTAATAGATCCTGATGAGGCACAAAGAAAAGCTGGGAAGCTCACAGTTTGAGCAAGTTAGACAATTTTTAACGTTTGAAACAAAAGTTCTCATAGTTTCCCAATTTGTCTGAAACTTTCAGGTAAAATTACTTTGTGTTCTGATAATTGAGATTCAAAAAAAAAAATCTAGTTCGGAGTCACAGTTAAGCGGTCTTGTAAGTTTTCTGATTTTCAAAAATACAATTTTCAGCTTTTCTTAAAGAGTTGGTTACCTGAAAACTTATATCATGTGATTCTAGTTAGAACAGGTGAAATTTGGGATGGAGGGGGTTGTCAAGATTAGCATCATAACTTGTTTCAAACTTAAAGTATCCAAAAACTTTGATTAGGAAAAATTCGTCGCTCTAAAAAAGACTAAAATGGTATTGAAATCAACTAGATTGAACAAGAAAGTATTTCGTCACAGTCTTCGTTTTTTCAAAGTCTTTTCATACATACAAACATTCTGAAAATTTTTTGACTCTTTTCAATTTTAAAACTGTTTAAGTTACCAATCTAATGATTATCAAGACTATATCATTGAATTTTTCCTGTGTCGTATTCTGTTTGATCCCTCAAAAGCATTAATTTTTTGTTATTTCCATCATGTTCAAATCATTATTCTTGAGACCTCCTTCTCCAATGTCCTGTGTGTGTAATGTGTCCGATTCGTGGCGACAATACCGATGAGAGAAGACACTAATTTTATGAGTACGGTAATAACGGAGAATCATCACGGCCTTGTTTTTTTAAATGTGGTTTTAACCCGGTCCGGGAGAGGAATTAGAAAATGAAGGAGACAGGGAGGAACAAATGGTCGAACTCATTAGTCAGAACAACAACTGCCTCTTCTTTTTGGATTTATTGTTCTTATGGTGCGCATACGAGGTCGTGGGGCCTATAAAATATTGGGGTATGTGGAACATGACATTAACAAATTAGGTTTAGCAGTTTTTTTTTCAGGGTTCATAAAATTAACAACATCTGGAGTTTCTGAATTTTCAATAAAATACATAGATATTTGAGACCCCTTTTAGGTCCAAACAAAAACATTTATTGGCTTGAAGGGACTCTTGCCGCCAAAAAAGACATCTAAGGAGCGATAAAATGTGACCGCTTAGACAGAGAGAAAGATTTCTCATCGAGTTAATGTACTTTTTGGAGTACTACACAAAGGGGTAAAAAATGGGTGGAACGTGGTTAAAAATGCGGGGACGAATCTGAGAAAGTGGATTCCTATTTGGAGAAGTGGAGTTTTTTTTTCGAAAAAGAAGTCAGTTTTACAATTAAAAAAATTCAAATCTGAAAACGACAAGAAATAAAAAGATATATATGGGAAACACTGATAGTGAGGTAATACAGAAATTTCAAATTTTACAGTTAGAAAAATCCAAACATGTGTGACGGTATTCTTCTGCAACTTTGGATTGTAACAAAAAGTCAAAAAAAAACTATAAAAATTGGATTTGTACATTTGTCATGTTTTGCTTTGAATGGGTGAATCGTAAAAATATAAAGAAACACAAACAGTAGGATTCGATCAAAAGTTGTAAAGAATAAAAGGGAATTTGAAAATCTAAAAATGTAGCGAATAATAATAGTAGAGTAAGTTCGAGATTTCCAGAACGATTAAAATTTAGAGTTAATTACGAATTTTTAGCACTGAAATCCCAGTTCTAAATATTCAAAACTTCTGGAACTTGAAGATAGCGTTTGAAAATCCTGTGCTTGATTAAGAAATGAAGAAACTCAAAGACTCTAGCAAACTACGAAAGTTCTCAAAATAAAAATGAGTGGATGATTTGAAAATAAAAAATTGAATAATATTTTTCAGGAAATGTGTTTTATTACACAAATAATTGCGGCACTTTTGAATATGATAAAATGATCATGACAATCTTCATAATTTCTTCTGTTCTTATTTTTAAAACCTCCCCCCCCCCTTCTTCAGAAGATGCGACGAAATACCTCCTCACACCCAATCAGTCACAACTTCACAACTTGTTTTAAACAATGGATTCAGCTGTTTTTTTTTGGATGTAACCATCTCATCCTAATACCCCATACATCACTCGTTGAAATGTTTCCTCTGATTTCCATTTGGTTAGTGGGAGATTGCCATAGTGTCTCTGTGTGTTCTCCATTGTGAAATTTATGACCCCAAGGACCCCCCGTTTTTTTGGAACACCCTCTTCTCCATCTCTCCCCAAAATCTCCGCCTCCTTTAGTTCTAAGCCTAAACGTCGTTTTTCTCTGCTTCCCTTCAGATCTCTATGTTGAATTAGAGCGTCTTGACTTTTTTTTAGTGTGTGGCCATTATCCTTGGGGCGCCTGGCTTTTGCCGTCTGTCGGACCGCCCAGTTTGTTGGAGAGTGTCACTCTAACAAATGTGCACTTTAGGACTTTTATGTTTTTTGGCAGTTTTGAACGTTTTGGAAGTTTCTGCTAGGCGTACTATCACTGAAAATGCTCCTAAATTCCACATTCGCCAAGAATTGAAAGTTGCTCTTTGAGGTGAGAAAGTTCGTTGTTGAAAAAAACCCCACTGTTTGAACTGGAAATGAGCAGTGAAAGAGATTATTTAAAATCTGAATTAGAGTTCCGAGTTATTCGGAAGCCTGGAACTCTTCAGATTCAACAATTTAATGAATTCAAATTTAGTATGAATTTCAAAAAAAAAACAGTTTGGTGAGCATTGAGATAGAGCTCAATCAAAATGTTATGTTTCTAGGATCATCATTTTTGTGCAAAAGTTGAGAACCCTTTAAAATTTCAACTTTTGAAACATTCATAGTTTATAAAGTTTTCGGAAATGTTTGCTAGTGTTTATGACCGCAACGACCCAAACTTTAACTGTTTTAAATTATTCAAACTATTCTGTACCCAATTCAAATCACCAATTTCTATCCTCCAGGAACAATTGAGAATTAAAAGATATAAATCTCTATAAAAATGAGATGGCATGAGGGGGAAAAGGAAGGGACAGCTGTTCTTTAGATACAAAATTTTGAAATGAGAGAAGGAAGACAAAAAATAGAGAGGTTTCAAACGAATTTTGGATCCTTAAAATTTATGTTCTGGAGGCAAGCTTTTAAAAATCCAGGATCATTAAATTTTTTATCAAGTTAGAAATAGCTAGAACCTCTTTCACAGCTACCGGTCTTTATTGATAAATGAAAATTACGAATCAAAAGTTTTTTTTAGATTGTGTCAATTTTTGATTTTTCAGAAATGTATATTTTTAATAAACCCGGGTGTTTTTACTTTTCTCAAATACCTTTTCCGATGTATCGTAAAACCTAGAAGAGCCGGCCCTTCTATTTTTCCATGGTACCTCCGGAGCGCGCAAGGGGGGCTCCCCAGCCCTAATTGTGGAATTCCCGGTACGTTTTCCACTAAAAATGTACGGGTTTTTTTTAAATTTCAAGACACATTCTGGAGGGGTCCTTATTTACAAAGGGCCCGTCTGTTACGGGGGCCCGTCTATTAGAGGGGGCCCTTCTATTTTTCCAAACCCCTCTCGGGAGGGGGGGGGGGCTTCTATTAGAGGGATCCTTCTATTAAAAAGGGTCCTTTTAATACAGGTTAATTATCCTTTTTACCGTATCTTCTTGGCTTTAATAACGAATTTTTCACCTTTGAAAAGCTTTCTGATGTTCAATAGGCTGAATCAATTCTCATTTCCTTTATTCTCCTCAACAAAACTTTTTCATCCCCTTTCTTTCTTCCTAAAAACATTTATTTCATGTACATTTTATTAGTCATAACCCACCTGCTCCCCTTCGATTTCCCTCGTACAAGAACCCACGAACCTTTTCACATCTTCCACTTTCACATTTCCGCGCATTTCCTCTTGTTTAGATATCCCATAAAAAGCTAACCCTTCGTTTTTCCCTCTCTGGGTTAGGGGAGCCATTGGGAGCCTCACCAGAGGGGCGGGACTTTGTAGAGCCCACCGTAGTCCCTCTTGAAGATGTCATGTGTGGGAAGGAGACATGAAGTCATTTTCTTATATTTCATATTGAAAATTTTCATAAGTTACCATATTTTCAAGTCTGTTCTAGATGTTCGTTATTTCTTCTAGCACATCATTTTTGCAAGTATCAGATAAACTCAGATTTCATTAAATTCTGATTTTCAGCAAATTGTAAATTTCAAATCTTTTCCGTAGCTACAAATAAGTATGACACTAGTATATTGAAGCGTAAAATCATAGAGGTGCACAGTTATCCGAAATTCGCCCAGTTTCAAGCTCTTACTGTCAGATATTCTAATCCCTGTAAACAAAATATTCTGATCAATGGCATTGATTTTTAAAAGAACCAAGAACAGTACAGAATATGCTCACGGCTAATCTTACAATTTTGCGGTGGCCTTGTCCTGTCGGACCAGCTACATGTAAGCCAATCTTCATAACCTCGTAACTCTTTTCAAACTTCAAACTTAAAACTTGAAAACTGAATAGGCTGCAAAGTTTAGATAACAGGTTACGAAACAACAAGTAATATCATGAACTTCAAACCAGAAGTAGCTGAAACGAATGGTACGAAACAGTGCAAGTTTCCATGTTTAAAGCTTTTCCTAACTGTAAGGGATGCTTGTAAGGGATGAAATTAACTGGAAATACAACATTTTCCTCTACCCGATGATAAAGTGTGCATCAAGGTCAAATCCATGTTATTGTTGTTATGGTTGTGAGTGACCGTCAACGTTTTCTTTGAGGTAGGGCAATATAATTTTTTGTCTGAGAATCTTTTCGTACTGTTTGATCTTTTTGGACACACAACGTTAATCACTATCAGCCATGTTTGTTCTTTTTACTTCAAACTTTTGTTCTTTTTAAAGATTTTTCTAGGATACTGTAGTTTTGGAATCTTGCTTGAGAGATGAATATGAAATTGAATTCACTGAAATTTAGAAGCTACCGTAGTTCTTTTACATCCGAACGGTGTCCGTTTCCTTCTTACTAATCGCCCCCGTATCTCGACCGGAAACCCAATGAAATGTTCTTTCTCACGAGCACCAGGACGAGGATGCATTTCTAATTTACCCTCACAATTCCTTATTAAATACATATACCTTTCATTAATTTAATTTTTCAAATGCTCCAATAAGTTAAATTTTGAAAAAAAAGCCCAAATGAAATAAACTGAAAACCCTCAACAGAGAAAAAAGTTGAGATTTTCAAGATTCAAACTTTTACTGTTGAACAGACTGTACTGTTACAGACAGAGACTGTACAGACAGACTGTGTTGTTGGGAATCATTAATTTCAAAGTGAGATATATCTGGAAAGTTATGTCATTTTATATAAAAATTTTGAAGAAATCTGAAGTTTGATATTTCAAGATACACGATATCCTTTTTAAGCTACCGTATTAGTTTTTCAGAATCTTTCAACAATTTTCTAATCATTTTATAACCAAAACCCGAGGGTCGTCCAAATAAAAAACGACCGCCTTTACCTCCTCCTCTCATTTAATGGACTTGGGAACATTGTCGTATATAAATAGAGACACACCAGATTTATTACAAAAAAGTCCTTTTAACCCTTTTCTTTTTTTTTCTTGCAGTTTATGGGAAAGGAACTAAAAGCGCCGAAAAACTTTTCTTGGAGTCTTGAGAACTTTTTTATTCGTTGTTTTTGGTGGGCTTTGGCGGCTCGCCCAATTAAATATGGGAACCTTTTTATTTGTTTACATACTTTCGTTCTTGTTGTTCCTCTAATATTGCCCTCTCAAAAATTTTCAGATTCATGTTTTCAGATATTCTCATGATGAATATAGAGGAAATCTTGCCAGAACTATTTGGCGAAAAACGTGTATACTATTGTCAGAGGTACTGGTTTCTGTATCAACAAATTACAATACAAAAATTTCAGATGTCTCAACCATGGCCTTCGAGAGAAGCGGAAGAATCATAAGGCGTCTTGTTCGTTTCGCTTCTGTCAGTGCTCAAATTGTATTGTGAGTTTGAATAACTTTCCCTTGGTGTTTCTTTTATCAAAATATTTGTAATTTTAAAATGAGTGATTTCTGTACTAAGTCAAATACCGTAAGTAATGTAAGAGCATGTCATCTTATACTTGTACTTCGAACTCAATTGTTTCGATTTCTATGAAAGATATCAACAATTTGACAGCAGATAACACCTTCGTCATAATATCATAGTCAAAATATCTAACAGTTTAAGGTTGTGCAGATTTTGTATATATCTTAAAGAAATCAAAATATTCGAGCTCGAAATGCCTTTCTTTTTTAAAATTATTTTTTTAATAGTAATCACAACGTTTCGAGTTTTCTAAATTTGGGAGGCTCCAACGAAAACCATCAGCACCTGATACCTTAATCTTCCTAAACACACACGACTTTTGTCCAGTTCAAGACCACCCAGTACATCCCAAACCGTATCAAATCGATAGATATCCGATTTCAGTTAATTTATAAAATATCAAATGATAGAAATACGGATTTTCTGAAACTTTAAAACAGGGTTGGCCTATAAACTTGTAGAACACTGTATAGTTTTGCAGCACGTTTCAAGAGATTTCCAAAAAAAGCTGAAAAATCATGTTTGAAGCCGTGCCCGAAGCCCAGCCTATTTTTCCCTTTAAACATTTTCTCATCTTTTTCTCCAGATGGTTGAACGTCGTCGTCAGCTCAACTCGCGTCTTATGCAAATCGAAGGCAGTCAGGAGGACCACAAGAAGTCGTCAACAAATCCAACAACCCTCGCAATGGCGTTGGCATCTTCAGAAGAGGATCAAATGGAGTGTACCAGTCAGTCGGAGACCACTAATGAGAGTAGTGGAGAGGATAAGGATGACGGGAAGCCGAAAGGTATATTCTTATCAGTATTTTATTATCTTTGAGCATCTGAAAGTTCAAACGTGCCGCCTGAGCAATTTTCTCATTTTTTTTATTATAACAAAATGACTTGTCCCAAGCTCTGAATTTCGCCCATTCGTTTTTCTCTGCATCCAAGTTTCTCTCCAGTGTTTTAATTGTGTCTTTAAGTGCTCTCGGCGACACTTCTGAACAAAGAGTGTTCCAGAAAAAATCACTTTTTCTGTTGCCCAGCAGAATGTTTCGGAAGGGTTATAACTCGTCTCATTGCATAGGAAGGGAGATTTTTGCGATTTTATTGCTTTTTGACAAGAAAGAGAGAGATGAGATGATGAAGACTTGAGATTAGTATTGAATGAGAGAAACAACTGGCTCAGAGAGTTGGAACTATGATTGGGAGAGAACAAAAAAATTATGAAAGAATCGGAGGAAGAAAAATCTGAAAGGGAACAGGAAATTGAGGGATGTGAAGCCAAAAAAGACGTGATGATCGTTTTGGGTATAACTCACCCGAAAATCAAAGTTTCAAGATGAACTGAGTAGGAAAAAACTGGTTGGATTCATTAAGGACTTTAAAATGCTAAAATTCGTATTAAGTTGTATCTCGGTATGAGCTGAAGGGCACTAGGACGTTTGTTGAGTAGATTTAAAAGAATGGGCACTTTTTACGTTTTAGATCGAAACTGCAATATGTAGCTCTTGAAAAAATTGTATAATGATATACAAAGAAACTTGAATAATGATATACAATCACATATTGCGTTTGAAGGCAGTTATAATATTTTTTCCAATCGATGCTGATCGCTCAGGAAATCCTTCTGAAACAATGAAATCTGGAAGGTTGCCTTATTTTTTTCGTATTCTACTGTTTCCAAGGTAAATAAAATGTCAAGTAAAAGTAGGTTTACAAAATTCACTCTCAACTTTTTTTTTCTCGATAGTAATGTAATCATCAAGTTCCCATGACCTCCATGACAAATCATCAGAACACACATACACATACGTCTTTTGACCCCTATCACTAAAAAAAACGAAGAAGAAACCTTCTCAGTTTGACAGCTTTCTCTGTATCTTCTTTCATTTTCCACACTATTTCTTTAGTTCACAGGCGGTGACGAGGACGGCAAAAACAGCTGTTCAGCCCATTAAATGTTGGAGATTGCAAAGCCAAAATCACAAAAGTGTTATCTTTTAATCATTGCAACGTTTTTTTCATATTAAGATGCTACCTTCTATCATTGTAGCATCGGTTTGGAAATCGCGACCAGGTACGGTTGGGTAAAAAGGGTATAAATAACAACTTTTGAAGATTTTTAATAGCTAAATTTTCCCCTTCAAAATTTGAAAAATATATAAATTGGAAGAAATGGGTTTATTTGTCTCATTTGACTTTCGCTTACACAGGTAAAATGCGAACGGATCCGTTTCGGTGTCCACTAGGTTTTCTATCCGTAACGGGTCCGTTATGGGCAGTTTCGCGAATCTGAGTTCGCGAACGGATCCGTTTTTTCAACATTCGCAATCGGACAGGATACGGAGTTCGCGAACGGACCGGATACGGATGCAGCTGGAGGTCGAGAGATAGCTCCCATGCCCATTTGCGAACGGATCCGTTCCGGATGGCCGAGTTGTGAGGGACTAGCTTTCTCTTACCTCTTCCATCATATTTTTGCATCATTTATTTGCATTTTAAACCTATTTTTTGCCGTTTTCTCTCACTTTTCCTGGCAAATATGTTGATTTTTGACAATGATTTTTTTTCGAAAGACGATTCTACAAGGAAAAAAGGTTTGTAACACAAATTTAAACGCTAATTAAAAATACGCTAATTTTCGAAACAATGACTTTTCCACTTTTCAGCAATGGACATCTATAGAGCAAGCCGACTCCAACGTTAAAAACGAGAAAAACATTGGAACCAAAAAGCAAAAAAGGATATAAGTAATAGGTGATCAGTATGCTACATGTTCTGAAAGATTCCCAAATTTTTTGCAGGTCTCTTTTCGTTTTGGATGATCGTTCAACAACCCAAAAAAGCAGGATTTTCAAACTTAATGTTGTACTTCTGATGTTTTTTCTTTCTTTTACATGTTGTCCTAATAAATTGTTGAATACAATGTATACAACTATCATGAAAACTCAGCAAAAAATAATAGAAACTGAAAAAAGGAACGGCGAGGGTTTTCAAGAAATAAGTTGCAAACGGATCCGTTACGGATTCGCGTACGGTCCGTATACGATTCCTATTTCATCCGCGCGGGAATGGCGGAGAATCCGTAACGGATTGTTCGCGAATCACCTGTGTAAACGAGTTCTGTAGGTTTACTTTTTTCCAAACTGACCGAGTTTTTGTTATTCAACTTTCTAATTCTACATCTTGAACATAAACCTTAACCAATAATTTATCTTCCAGAACGTCGACCAAACTGCCAGCGATGTGCTCAACACAGTGTGGTAAACCGTCTAAAGGGCCACAAGCGAGCATGTCCATATCGGGACTGCTATTGCCCGAAGTGTCAAGTGGTCGTCGAGCGTCAGAAGTTGATGGCCGATCAAATAAAATTGAGAAGACGTCAGAAACGCGAGAAGAACAATTTGAACAGCGAGCGCGAGGCACCCCCGTCTCACAGTATGACTCCATCGCCAACAGGTAGGTAATGAAATGTTCGCAGGGAGTCTGCGAGATTTTTGAAACATATTTACTGTGTAATTGGAAATAAGTCACAAAATAAAATAAAATACAACTAGTTTCAAAAAGATGGGACTGAGAAATAGTAACGATAATTCGAAGTTACGAGTCTGCAATGTCTGAAATTTCAGCCACGACCCCACCTGTGGCTTCCGACCCTTCCACTCCTATGTGTATCAAATGCGCCCAACAAGTCATCGGATATCAGCAAATTTTATCATTTTTGGATCCATCAGCTACTATCCAGGATCCTATGCTAACCTTGTCAGCTGTTCTTTCAGCTTGTCCTCATAAAAATGAGTAGTAAAAAGCCAAAAATTGTTGTTTTGAATACTCCATTTTCCCTCGGTGATTCAATCACGATTGCACTCTCAGTGCATGTATTTATTAATTTTCTCCCATACATTAAGCAAAGTTTAATAATACTAACTACAACAGTAGTATAATTTTGAAAAAAATTTTAAAAAAAGCAAATATTCTGACACTGTCAATTCAAAATTGAAAAGTCGAATATTTTGTAATTTTTTTAGTTTTCTGAGTTCTCTCATTTTTCCCATCGAATGCATTTTTCAACGAGTTTCACATTTTCCCGTTTCATTAATTTTATTCTCCTTTTCACACAAAAATGTTTTTTGAAAACTTTAAAATCTAGGTTTTAGTTTTTTTTTTTCTTCTGAATCTCATAACTGATTCTTAACATTCATTTTTATTGTAATAAGCACGTAATTCGTCCATTACATGTAAATGTTCGTATAAAATAATGATTTCGTCAATTTGAAAAATATTTATTAAACGGAAAAAACCAATTACAGTAAGACGTTGTCTTTTTCCGGAATTGCACAATTTGCATGTAAACGACAGAAACGAAAAACGAGACACACAAAGTGAAATATGTGGGGACATTCTTGTTCGTTTTGAGAGAATGAAACCGAAAAAAAACGAAATCCCAACATTTTTGGAGGGATGAAAATTTTTTCATTAAAAACCTCGTTTTCGCTCCAAAAGGCTAACCGAGCGGACCGGGTTATTGTTAGTGCCAAATTATTACCATTTTCGTATGATTCAATTCAAACATCCGAAAACTGTCCGAAACAGAAAGGAACACTCCAAAGTGACAAGTTTTTGATGTGAATTATTACCCATCCGCTGTTCCCTCTTTTTCTGGCATGTCTCCATTTTTTTCTTTAGTTCCATTTAATTCATTTTCCATCTGCCAGTAGCCTATGGTAATTTCCCTTTATGCTAAACGCCAGATGTAGTGACATTTGGCAATTAACAGAAAAAAATGGCTGTTAACAGAATTAACAGAAAAAAAATGGCTGGAGAATTATGTTTTGAATCTGAATAGAAAAAAAAAACCAAAAGTAGGTTGAGTTTTTAGGATCAAAATTTGTTTTTAAAAACATTGTGCTTAATATTTTTGAAATTCCTAACTTTATGGAAATTTTCACAAATTTTATGATATTTCAGTTGTTCAATGTTGTTCTCATTTAAGTGGATTGTAGAATAGCTCAGCAGAAATTCAAGAGAGTTTTATTGAGGATTTTACATTTTAAAAATCATAAATTCTACAAAACCATTTATTTTCTCCCCCATCCTCCGAATCCACCACGCCCTCCAAAGTTTTGCTGTCCACCGAACTGTCCACCTCTTCCACCGAATTGCTGTTGCCCTCCAAATTGTCCACCACGACCTTGGAAACCTTGCTGACCGCCGAATCTACCTCCTTGTTGTCCCCACTGGCCTCCTTGTTGTCCTTGGAATCCGCGATCTGAATTTCGGGAAATTAGAAGCAGTATGAATTTTGAAATATTAAATCACATGTAACTTTGGGTCAACGAAAATTGCGTCTTTGTTTGTTTTGATATGATTTTAGTGTTTATCCCATCGCCAATCTAGTTTATTTTTTGAATGTTCCAATAATCGGGGTACTTTCTGTTACATAAAATTTATTATAAAAATGAATCTGGTTCAAAAGTTCAAGACCTCTATTTTTTATTGCTTTATTTTTGAAAACGACGCCAGAGGCACGCCAGCCTTGTCCAAATTGGTCATCATGGGCCTATGAAACTTATACATCATGGGCCTATGAAACTTATACCAATTCATTAGAAAACTCTATCATTTGAATTTTTCATTGTTTTTGCTATTATTTGAAAAATTATTCTGAAAGCACTTGAAACAAAATATTTTTCAAATTCACTTACTACCGAACTGTCCGCGTTGTTGTCCACCGAATTGTCCACCGCGTCCTCCGAACTGCTGCTGCCCTCCGAATCCGAACCCTCCAAATTGGCAAGTGACAAATCCGACAAGAAGAAGAGAGAGGAGAATAAAGGCGTTCATTGCTCTGAAATGGATATAAATTGAGTAAGAGTTGAGCAAGAAAAATTAAAACACATTTTGACCATAAACGGAGAAGAAACCAATCAAAATTTCTCCCTGATCAAAAAATAAGATCTCCTCCCATTTTTATACTCTTCTCTCCAAAACAGACCCACCTTTTTTGACGCTGAACTTTTGACAAGAGTGTATGCGATAATGAGAGAGTCTAAAGAAAAAGAGTATTTATTGAATGATACCTATCCGTTGTAGTATGATAAGATCGGAAGTATTCGGCAAATTAAAAAATACGTCATGATCTAAAATTGATCTGATTGATGGCGATGATTTAGAAATACCCGGAAAACTAACTTCCGTTTCGAATTAAAAAGAAACATTCTCAATATCGAGGTTTTTGAAAAGGTTTTCACAAAAGGCAAAGCAGAGAAAATGAGTGGTCGAAATTATCTGAAAACAACAACGGTTAATCTGAAACTGTTTTATGATCCTTCTTCCTATTTCACATTTTCTGAGGGTAATCTTGAACTGGCAACATGAGCGAAAGGCCTACCAGCCTTTTCTCTGTAGAGAGCCGAATTGTCTGAAACCGATACCAATTGAATCTAAATGATTTGCAGTTTTTGAATATCCGAGTTCAACTGCTGTTGTCTTTGGCATCTTGTGAAGGCTTGTATGCAGCAAACGCGCCGAAAATAGTTTTTCTGTGCCATTTTTCGATGTTCTGTGTTTGACGTCTTGATTTATTTACAATTTTTGAATTTGATGCCTTCTGAGAATTCTAGAAAATACGAGAGAAATTTCTTTGAGATTTCTATCTAAACTTTTTAGTTTTTGTGTCCTTGAACTTCTCAAAAGTAGGAAAAGATCTGCCTTCTTCTTCATAACTTCGATAAGATTTTCTTTGTCCATTTCACATTGACCAATTTTTATTCTCTTAACATTTCCCAAGAAAACCGGTTGCAAAATTTTTCATTATAAACAGAAATGAAATCGTCGATATGAAATTGAATACTAGTGAAGATAGTTGAGATAACATCGAAATCATCCCAAAAGTGCGCCAAGAACATTCTCAGCTATTCGTTCTCCAGTCGATTCTCCTCCACGTCCTCCACCGCCTCCACGGCCACCTCCTCGACCTCCTCCTCCGTCTGAAAAGCATAACTATGTTGACGAACCAAGTTTTGAAGCAGGATAAGAAGTGAAATGTGGGAAATGCTAAGAGGTATAACATCTTAGCATGACTATGATTGAAAAAGTCATGACGGTGCAAGTGTTAAGCATAACTTAACCTCTGTCGAGTTTAATAAGTATGAACAATATATCTCAAAAGTTTGCATTCTGTCAACGTTCAACTATAATCAGACTCACTTCCTCCCCAATCTCCTCCTCCGGATCCTGGGGGTCCTCGTCTACCACCGCCTCGGCCTCCGCCTTCACCGTTGTCTGAAAATTGTAATTATTTGCCTGAAAAATTGTTTTGTATCAATGAGTTTCCTTTACTCAAAAATATATAAACAAAGAGAAATTAATCTCGAACAGTTCACTCACTTCCTCCCCATCCGTCACGTCCACTGCCTCCCCAATTTCCACCTTCGTTATTTCCTCCGCCTCCACCGTTGTCTGAAAATTTTGATTTGTTACATATTTGTTTCCTTTTCTCAAAAAGATATAAACACAGAAAAACGAGTGTCAAATACTTCACTCACTTCCTCCCCATCCGCCACGTCCACCGCCTCCCCAATTTCCCCCATCGTTATTTCCACCCCATCCACCGCCACGGCCACCTCCTCCATTCCAGCCACCAGGACCTCCGTTGTCTGGAAAACTTCGAAACTGAGATTTCAAATTAAAATCTGGAAATTCTTAACTTCAGTTCAGGATACAATTTAGAATTTGAAAAAAATCAGATTTCAAAAAACATACCGAAAAACCTGTAATAGACCCCACACCAAGTTTAAGCAAATTTTTCCCTAGGCAAGATATAAAAATGTGTTAACTGATAATATGTGTATGATGTTATGATAAGCAATTTATTAGTTGAGATCATTTTCATATCTTTGACAGTAACCGAGAAAAATTTTTAGCTAAAAGTTAAAAGTCAGGTGGCCCTTCTATTGCACGATTGTTCTGAAATTCGAAAAATCGTTAGTTAAAATCAGTGTGAAATGATTGTACTCCTCTAAAATGACTTTTGCAACAAAAAACCGTTCACCACAAAATGAATATCTGTCTTTCAGTAAACTTCGGAGTTTTCAAACAATTCGAGAACATATTTGCATGTTTTTGAGAACTATTTTGGAGCTCTCGAAAGTTCTGAAAACATAGTTGGCTGAATAAATACTCACTTCCACCCCAATTTCCACCTCTGTTGCCTCCCCAATTGCCTCCTCCATTATTTTCACCCCATCCTCCTGGTCCTCCGCCACCCCATCGGTTTCCTCCCCATCCGCCCCATCGACCAGGGCCACCGCCCCAGCCACCAGGACCCCATTGACACGCGACAATGCAAAGAATACTGAGAAGTAGCACAAGTGTCAGTTTTTGCATTTTCTGAAAAGTAAAATTTGGAAACGTTTGGAAAACGAATATAGATAAAGCTGAAGGAGGTGATCAATATCAAGAAAGAACACCAATTGCGGTAATGGGAAAATGTATGAACTAGAGAATTGTGAATACACTGACTGGAGAATGGTAAATATATGAACTGGAAAATGATACTTTTGATTAACTCGGAACTTCCTTCGAATATTAAGTTTCTGAATGAATCAAACTGGAATATTGAAATTGTTCAAGATTCAAAGGGTATTGTATTTGTGCAGCTGACTCAATTTGGCTTATTCCAGATGTCCTTCTCCTTATACACAAAAAAAACAGTGAATAAAAATTATATTACATTGAAAAACGGTCATCCAGTACACCTAGACTCCGGTACGAAAAGCAACAAAACAAACGCCCCAAACTAGGTCTTGCGATCAGAAAAATTGGATTTCTTTTATATGTTCTGAGATCTAGTGATGTCATCGGTCTCTTTCTGTCTAAGTTGTTTCTTTGAGTTCTTGTCTCGAAAAACGTCGGGCGACGCCATTATCAATCAGAACCGCCTACACTGATTCGATAGTTTCTGTCGACGTATACAGGAAATCGGGCAAAGACTATTGATTCTGATTTGTGTCTTGTTCTTTTTGAAGGTTTAAACTGTTAAAATGTCTTTGTTCAATTGAAAAACGTAAATTGGTTAAAAAACGGAAAAGAAATCACACAAAGTAACACAAGATCACAAAAGCGATAAGGAAAAAGACCATAGAAGGCTTGTAACTTCTCTTCAAATTAAACAATTAGAGTTGATTTTGACTGGAAAATACTGTGATTACAAAACCATTCAGACCTTGATTAGTTGCTTAAAACAATTTGAACCGAAAGGAAAATATATATTTATTAAAATAGGCTTCTAATTATTCTGCGGTGCTACAGTTGCCACTTTCTGTCCCGCATACTTTTCTAGATTTTCATAATGTTTCTTCAGACTAGCACGAACGCTTTCCGATCGTCTCTGACTATTCTGATTTGAGTTGTTGGATCCAAACACGTCTTCTTCTCCTCTACTTCTTCTTTGACGTCTTTCAGATTCTCCAAGATTCAGATGCATTGCTGATTGAGCCAAATTGTTCATTTTTTGTTCATTTCTCATTCGCTCGATTTCAGAACATTCGGCAGAGAGAAGGGTCTCTAGTTGTTGCAGCTGAAAAGTATTGTGTTTATTGGCAATATGGTTATGCCCGATTGCGTTGTGAATATTACCTGTCTAAACTTGGCCTCGGTCACCAGCTTCATTTCGGTCACATGATGATCAGCAGTCGACACCTGTTGAGATTTCAAATCCAACTCATATGCTTCGGCTTTAATTCTTTTAATGTCCTGGTCGCGTTTACTAAAAAATTTCAGATTTATTTTTATCACATCATTGACGAGACTTACGCAAAAAATTCAGCCTTCTCCTGCTCTAGAAGCTCTCTTTCTGTGCTGACACGAAACAGAAGATCGTTTTGGTTTTTTCGGAAATTTCTCTAAACTTCGAATTTGTAATTTACGAATCAAATAATTTATCACCATTTCCTCGGACAAGTTTTGTTTCTCTCTTTCAATATTTCCTATGATTATCTCCTGATTTTCCTTGAACAACTGCCGTTCCACTTTCAATCGATTCCATTCTTCTTTTGTCCTCCATTTTTCCTTTAAAAAGTTACTTAGGGCTTGATTAACTTTCAAATTACCTTCTCAATCGCATCCTGTTGATGTTTTACCAAATCTTTCAAGCTCAAATTCAACTCGTGAACTTTTAATTGTTCCGCTCGGAAGGCTGATGTGTCCTCGGCAAGTCTGAAACATATATATGGCTTTCAAAAGCTTCGAATGATTTTCAGAATTGTTAGAAAGAGCAAAATTTGAAAAGATGACTCACTTTTCCTCTTTCATTTTCAACCGTTCTTCCTGAAGTTGCAGAAGCGCGGTTTGCTCGTAGCTCACTTTGTTGGTGGTTGCTCTGAAAATATGTTTTGTTATAGTTCAGAATTCGAATTGCAAGACGTGTAAGTTTTCAAAAAAGGTTTAAATACTCACACAACATCCGCAGCAATCCGGTCGATATTGTTTGAAATATTATCAACCTTCCTCACCACAGCTACCAAATCTCCCACCTGACTCGTCGAAGACGTAACGTTCTCCAGTTGCCTATCGAAATTTGTCTTGATCCTCGCTAGCTCTGAATGATGTTCCTGTTGAAGTTTCTCTAGTTGCACCTTATGTGAATTTTTCAAATCATCCACAGTCTTGATACTATCCTTGCTTTGGGCCTCTAGTTTTGCTTTCCAAAAGTTTTCCAGGTCCTCTTCATCTTCTCTTTTCTTTCGTTTAGTGTCTTCTAGCTCTCTGTTGACTCGATCTAGTTCGGTTTCGAGTCTGAATGTTAACTTTCAGAACTTTTCATAATTGGAAAGTGCAGTTTTTCTCAGAGGTTTTGAAATTATGTACTTTCAGACAATAGTATAATTCTGAAAGAGTCACGAAGAAAACCCATAGCATTGACCTAGATTTTTTCTATGATTAAAATTTCAGTCTCAAAATCAGTTTGGTTTAATATCATTTCGAAACCCTATAAACGTTTTTCAATTAAAATATTATGTTCAAAAATTTTCAGTTTAGAGAAAGGTATGTATACATGAAAGCACTGAACCGCGTTTTCATAAATTTAATTTTTTAATATAGAACATTCAGTTTCACCTCAAAATCCTCCCAGCCTCAAAATTATCACGCTGAGCAGCAACAGCAGAAGTCGGCTGGGCCACCTGAGTAGTCTCTGGCTGGGGTGCCGTGGACGCAGATGGGACAGAAGGTTTTGAAGGTGTTCCGAAGAGATCATCAAGAGATGAAGGACCTCCAGCTCGTCTTGGAGGGGCACTGGATCCTCCGGACGGGGTTCCAAAGAGATCATTTAGAGCGTTAGTAGATCTTCCGGCCTTTAAGACTAGGCCTGATTAGATTCATTTGGACCAAAAACTCACCGCTCTCATGTTATGTTCGTTATCAGATGTACTAATTGAAAAGTTGACTCCTTTTTTGGTAGATGAGAGAAGCTGGAAATTTTTATTATGGGGGAGATTTCCAGTGTTGAGGCTATGGACCAAAATTTGAATAAATTCAAAAATTGTTAGAATGCCCAAAACTTGGATCACAAAAATAAGTTTCATAAAATTAAAGGGGGACTCCGACCANAAATTTTTATTGCATTAAAATGTGTTAAAATTTATCTATTTTTCAAATATTATTGCGAAAAAATACAAAGAAAATCCAAAATCGCCGAAAAACGGCGTTGAAAAGGAAGAAACTTCAAAAAAAGATGCC
>NC_013488.2:19364208-19409007 GCF_000004555.2 Caenorhabditis briggsae | reverse complement strand
GCCGGACATAAAATTGAAAAAAATCCGGAAAATTTGCCACATAGGAAAGGCGCCCGCTGTCGTGGCCTAGGTTTCTCACTGGAAATCCTCGTCCCCCGGCGGCACCTTTTTTTGAATTTTCTTCCTTTTCAACGCCGTTTTTTGGGGATTTCGGATTTTCTTTGAATTTTTTCGCAATAATATTCGGAAAATAGATAACTTTTAGCACATTTTAATGCAATGAATATTTTTGGTCGGAGTCCCCCTTTAACAAGCGTTTCAAAAATAACTAACATTCTGGAAAATAAAATTGGCTGAAATTGTTCACCTTACTATCCTGACTACTCAAAATCGATGCTAATCCACTATTTTTGAACTGTTGGGCGGTTTTTTCTCAGAGCTTGATTTTATTGAAGCCGTTGATTTTTCAGTTGGCTCGTCTAATACCTGAAAATTAAAAAATGTTATATTGGGCTGTTTTTCAAACTTTTGAACCTACGTCTAACAAATCTCCCCATTCATCGTCAGACATACACACAGGTTTTCCTAAAAATTATTTTTATATGCACATGAGAAATGTTTAAAAAACTTTTCTTAGAAATTAGGGAGGGGATCACTATAGTAAGTGATATGTGAATATAAAAATCGTGAATGTGAGGGAAGGGGGTAGAAAAGAAGGAAATATATAAACTTTGCTATGACAACCACAAGGGAAGAAGGGAAGAGGGAGTTGGAGAGAGATTTAGACAGCTCAGAACTCCCTCTGGAAAGAAGGGTTGCAAGAAAGAGCGTGAAGGGAAAAGGAACGTTTAGTATAATATACCTAGACGCCAGAAGGGGGGGGGGCTGAGTTCAGGAAGAAACAGAAAGGAATGCTATTTCTGCTGTAAAAGCTTGAAGGAGTATTAGAACATGATTGAGAAAGGAGTGTGCAGTATCAATGAGGGATTGCTGGGTTCTAAATAAAATGAATATTGTTCTTACAATACTTCGTAAAACTTGGAATTTTTTGAAATAATAGGACAAGCAAGTTCATTTCAGGATTATAAAAAAATCAGAGCTGGAAAGTGTATAAAATTCAGAAATAAAAACTTGAAATGTTGAAATTGTTTAAGAACTTAAAAACTTTTTTTGGTGTTGCTCAGCGTTTTCAGCTCTATTTTTACATTATTTCTGGAATAACCTATACCAATTTCCTATTAAACTGTCCAACTCATTTTTTTTGTTTTCACAAACATCCACATTTTTTGTGTCGAAAATAATAGATATCGCTATCAATAATTTCCCCTTTTTGTCTTCCAGTCTATTTCCGTACTATTTTCTCTCTTCTCTCCTTTTACATATAATACTAATAATGATAATTTGTCAGGGGTCTCCGAGACTCTTCTCTTCAAAACACCCCTCTTTCTCTAACCACTCTCTCAATTTTTCTCACTGTTTCTCTTTCATGAGGTCTTTTAGTGGCAAACAGCCGATTCATCGGAAATCGTGTGTCTCGTAAATTGACTGTGGCTGTGGCTTGTCCCGTTTTGAATTTGAGGAGACAGAGGGCGAGAGAAAATGTAAAAAGAATGGAAAATGAACGCCAATTTTTTTCAAAAGCCCGAAAAACTGATCACCGTAGTTTGATTTTTTAGCACTGGAATATAACTGGTTACATCAAAAACATTGATTCTTTGCAGTATTTCAAAAAATATGAAAAAAATCCGAATATCGAAAAAGAGCATTTGTGCATTTCAGCTTTTTTAAAAACTTGCTCGGCATATGGGTTTTGTAAAATTTGAGCAAGTATCAAATTAAATTTTGGATGGTTTTCCAAATAAAATTGAAATTTCCAGACTTTCAAAACTTTTCCTCCCAAATAGTAAACATTTTTGTTCTTTGTAGATATTCTAATAATGCTTGTTGGTTTCAAAAACTAGATACATAAGTAATGTTATCATCAAAGCATTATGGGTTATGGTTTTAAGTGCAGAACTCTTAATCTCAAACGTTTTAATCCAAATGTTATCCTACGTTGTTCAAAATTCTCCAAATTTGTTCTAAAAAATGTTATTTTATCAATATTGCCCGTTCCTCAAAAAAATCTTCTCCGTCATTTTCATCTATCCAGCCGCTCTTCCAATTTCTCTGCATCTTCTTCTCCCAATCCAAAATGGCAAGCAATACATATAAATGTGAGTGTCGGTGGGGGTTTCTCTGAGAGTGACGAGCGGGATGGACAAAAAACGCCAAAGACGCAGACGCTTCCAGAAGAGAAGATTGTGTGTGTCGGTGATGAGTGATCGATAGTTGAAAGAGACGTAGAAGTTGTAAGATGTGGCCTGAAGAAGAGTCGATCAGCCGGTCATGTCTCTATGTCTCCATCTCGCCTCCCGAAGAACAACATTCACTGTCCTTCTTCTCTCTTCTCCGCCCTATCTCTATTCTCTTCTCTTTTCCCTTCAGTCCCCAACCATCCCATACACACAGCCATCCTTTCCCTGCTGACTGCTTGCTGACTAGGTTTTGCCCCGTTTCCTACTACTTGTGTGCATAATGGAAATGCTGGAAGAGGAGGAAGAGATTCCTGTGAAGTATCGGCTTCGCGGTGAAACTGATTGGCAATTCAAGAAAGAAGCGATCATGAAGATTGGGAGGACTGAATGGTGAGTAGGATGATGGGTTACGGTAACCCTATTTTGGAAGGTGTTAAAAATAGGAAATTATTTGAAGAAACGAGAAATTTAGATTTCTTCGAATTGATACACATTGTGTATTACACAATATAACATTTGCAATAATTGCAGGCTAGAAACTGAAAAAAAAAACTAACTAGGACACTAAAAACTGTTACTCAACATTTTAAAATTGCCAAAAACTGAAAAACTTTAAAACTTTACAATATTTCTTTCAAAAATAGAGCTACAAAAAATTTGAAAAACAACGCGGACAATATAATCTTGAAATGAGGCACAAAATGGTATTAAACTTGATATTTTAATATAAAATTTTCGAGTCGAATATATAACCAGGGGTTTGGTTGAAGGGATGTTGTTGGATTTAAAGTATACAAAAGGTATATTTTGAACCAGTCTTAAAAGTTTCCATTCACGTCTATTTGGATTTGTTCCTGTTTTTTTCCCTCACATTTCATCAAAACTTCTTCTATTTTTCTTATCACACAATTTTTTATTTGTCAAATGATTGACAGTGTCGCATCAGCTAATTTCGCATGTCTTGCTCTTGCAATTGTTCTAACTTTGTCAAAAAATATATAGAGCTTCTTGATTTCCATTCTCATTTTAATTCTGTACATTTTATTTTGAGTCCTACTGAATATTATCATATATTTTAATCTAACCGTTGTTGCTGCCAGCCTTCTTATCAATTATACGGCATCCATAATTCATATTAGCGATTCTTATCGGAATAGAACCTTTCGATGATTGACAGCCATCTATATCAAACTTAACAGAGTTCCAAATCACATAACTTGGCTTGAAATGAATATTTTCAAGCGCTAATTGTAAAATATAGATTAAAACAAAAGTTTCCAAAATGTTCAAATAAAATTTTTGTTTGATCATATAAAGGTTTCAGCAGAAGGCGATTATTAAAGGCTCACATTTTCGTTCAAATTTAACCGAAAAATCAAAACGAAAATGTAGATTTTGACATTAAAAAAAAGTTTTACGATACAAGTTACACATTTTAGGGCGATTCGTCTGAAGTTATGCAAACAAGGCGACGATCACCAATACTACTCACTCCACGTGGCGTTACTCACCCCGAACCGCCAATCCCGTGTTCAGATTAAATGTACTCGGGAAGGAGAGACGAACCCCGAATGGATGCAGGAATACACCTTCGGAGGAATGCAAACTCTACTTGTTAATCCTTGTTTGATGAAAATTGTGGAACCAAAGGTAAAAGAGTTTTTGGATTGAAATTGATTAATTCGAACAGTACAAAATTATCCGTTATTCGCATTTTCCGAATCAATTAAAATATTTCGAATCAATTAAAAGCGGGGAAGTCGTCGTTTTTGAAAAGTAAATTGAAACTATCTTGGCTCCAAAACTAAGAATTCTCTCATAATACATCTTGCCCATGAAGATTATGATCACAAACCCATTAGCAAGACATCGCGACAAAAATTTGATTCCCGTTTGAAATTTCTACTTTACTATTCATTCTTTTCCATTTCATCGTTTTCTCAACAAAAAAAAACAAGAAGATGAAAAAAGGAAAAGAAGAGGAGCATGTCATGCGTATGTCGCTGTCTCATTTCTTTTCGGCAAAAAAAGAAATATAAGGAAAAACATATATTTTCTTTTTAAAAGCAAACAGTACAGCATACAGATGATTTTTTAAAAATTATGAAAGGAGGCGAAAGGAACATAAAAACTGAACATCTAACACGTTTAATTTCAGGACAAGGTTACATTTGTTGTGGAGCTGAAGCAACTAACTGAGGAAGATGCTCCTAAATTGACCCTTCCCAAGGAGATCCTATTTCCCAACGGGACCCACGCTTTGAAAGTTGGAGATAGAAAATTGATATTGGATCCTGAGGTATGCGCCTCTAATTAATTCATCTTGACAGCATCACATAGTACATTTTCAATGTCTATAATCTATGAATTGAATCTGATTTGGCATTTTCGGAAATAACCAGAATTTTTTGCTATTTGAAATTTTAGGGGATCTTGTGGATGCTGTGATTTTTATAATATCGAGTTCAGAATGAAAAAAAATTACAGTATCTGAAACGTCGTGCACCGTTACTCGGTTATTTGTTCGAGGATGATGAGAAAAAGGAGTACACTTTTAATTCGGTCCTTTTTGAAGATTTGGTCGATGCGATGGGAGTTTTTCATCATCGGTGGGACCTTGAAGGTAAGGAACAAACAACATCTGTTAAAAAATTGAGAACTGGAAAAAAGCTATTATAAGTTCTACAAAATGATACTGAGCATGACTAGCTTGAACTTTTTGGTCTAGCGCTGTTGCTATTGCAAATTTAAAATGGTCTTTCACTCGCAACACTGCGAAAAGTTCTACGAAGTTCTTACAATTTATATTTCCAGCTGACCGCCTTCTTCAACTTATCCCTATCGCTCGAAAACTCGGCTTTGATATCTGGGGACCATCGTTGAACCGTGAATTCTCTCAACTGGTCCACCGCTCGGAACCAGTTAAGATTGTACAATTACCGACAGATGAAGAGATTCCTTGGGAATTTGATACAAACATATTATGGATGCTGAAGGATATTAAGTCACTTGGATCTTCCTCGATCCCTCAGAAACAAAATTCCATGATGACCTGGGAGGATGATCATCGGAACTGGTAAGTTCTAAAGGATCTTCCAAAAGCGGAGAGTATCCTGCAATTCTATAAAAAAATTCTGAATTTTCAGTCTCATGTTCGCCTATACACAAGAGTTCCTTGGCGAAAAATACCTATCCATTGGCTTCCAGTTCACCAGGGAATCGTGCTCTAGTGATGATGATGAAGAAGAGGAGGAACAAGAACTCCGACCCCCTTCAATTTGTAGAAGTGTGACTCACTTTGACATCTTTATACACATCCGGGACGAGTATGGAAACTTTATGTATACTGATAAGATTCTAGGAGTCAAAGATGATGATTATGTAATCGTTGGGTCTCCTGTTTTTGCCAAATTTGAAGATGTTCTGAAACACTCTGTAGATGGAAATTTAGATCTGGAGCTAATCTTTGTTTCACGGAGTGTGGATCCTGGAGAGGATCCCGAGCAAGAAGAAGGAAACGATGAAAACCGAGACATCAAAATGCCAGGACTCACAAATGGAAAAATTCAATGTGAAGGACGCATTACTCACATCAACAAAGAATATCTCTCTCATCACTCTGAGTTTTTCCGTGGAATGTTTTCGAAGCGATTCGTAGAAGGCTCCCAATCATGTATAAATTTGTCTATGGAAACTTTGGGAACCCTCAAAACCGGGTTGGATATGTTGTACAATCGACGACTGGTATTGGATGATGTTGGGATTACTAGAATCTTGGATTTCGCGGATCGAATTTGCTCAAAAAAATTGATAGATGGGTTGCAGACAATGCTATGGGGTAGTAAGATTATTAATATTGAGGATAAACAGTGGTTGGCAGAGGAGTTTATGCTGACTGATTTAGAGGTGAGCATTGAAAAACTGGATTTTGTTAAAGTAATAACATTCAAAACCTGACAATGCGCAAAATTAAAAAATACAATAATTTTTTGCAGCCGCTAGATGCGAACCATAAATTAAGAATGCGATTTTTATATCATTTTTTTAATCATTGAAAACTCATAGATTATAAATTCCAAAGTTTCAACCAAAAAATTCAGATCCGATGTGCTATGGAACAAAACGAAGAAGTCCTCAAAGTCACCCGCGCGTCCTGTAAACGTGCTCGTCCTGCCGATTTTCAAGATGATGCACCTGCGGCGCCGCCCCAACCGATTCCCGAAAGAGTGTTCCAACAAATTAATGAGCAAGCGGATGAGGCAATTAGCGCTCGATAGCTTTGCCAGAATTTGTTTTTTTGGTTAACTCAAATAATGAAACTTTCGCTTTTGCTAATGTTTTATCTACACTTTTTTTTAAATTTTGAATTCTGGAAATTAATCATATTTTATATTGTTTTGACGATCTACTCAAGTTTATTGATGTACATTTTGAAGATTCTGTAATTTAGAAGAACGTTGTTTGTACTGTATTGTACTGTATTATCTTGTGATGTACTCAACTTTCACTCTCCAACTCACTTTCCAGGTTTGACTTCTTTGAAAATTCTGTGAAATCCAGATGCTCTTGAGCAAAAATAACCTCTCATACTATCTCATGCTTTCCCATCAGCTAGACACTTGACGTCTCAAAATTTTTTTCGATTTAGTGTAACCATGTAAAAAACAATCATTCGAAGAACAAAGTTTTTTGTTTTTTTTTGTGAATTGTAAATACTTGTAAATAAATAAATGAAACACTTCGTCTAATTATCTTGTAATCCAAAAGTTTTCAGATCACGAAGTTCTCAAATTAAAAAAATTCAACTATCCGCATCTGTTTTCATTATGATTTTTATAAAAATTCAAAAAAAATCATATCATGTACGTTTCAAAAAAATTCTAAGCTACCAGAACGATTTCAGCAACTTTTGTTTCAGCCCCAAGTACATGAATATACTGAAAACGATAAATTCAGAAGCTCAACAATTCATATTGCCGCCAAACTCTTCTCTACCATACGATCCGCTACAGTACCCGCCACCCTCATTCCATACAAGGTGGTACATTTGTGAAAAGTTACAGTTGATTTTTTCCTTTATTCGATAATGTTTAAACTTTTCAGAGAGTAATAAAAAACCAATATTTTTTATTTTTTAAAACTCCGATTTTTCTATCAGTGTTTTTTGAAGAAATTATGTTCAACCTTCAAAATTTCGCAAATTTTCTTTTCGTACAAAACTTTCTATACTACTGAAAAGTCTAAGATTTTCGAATGAAAACCCAATAATTATGTTTCAGATAGGAAAAGAAAGATTTTATGAAATTCAAAGCTATAATTATATGTAAGTGCCCAAAATCACGAGTTTCCGAAAATTTGAAAAATTGGTTAAAAACAAAATTTTTCTTTTTTGTGTAACATCATACTTTGCATTTCAACACACTTTTCAGAATTGATTCGGACTAAATATTTGAAAAATTAATTCCGAGAGAATGTTATGAGAAACTTTTTAATTTTTCAGAAATTTGAACATCTTTACTTTAACAATCACCAAATTCTGTGTGTGAGTGTGTATGTGTGTGTGTCCGGTGTTCCCGGGTCACCTGCCCTACCGAAGTCCAGAATGGACCAAAATTTCCCAAATTTTCACAGATGACCCGAAATAGCAGCGAGATGATGCCCGTCTATTTTATGTTTCGAAATTTTGAGTTTGACGCCTTCTGGAGACGTTATTCTGTTTCTACGGAGCAAATTTTTAGAAAATTATTAAAACAATTTTTACGTCATCCCCGTTTAGCCGCCCAAATTTTTTTCTTATCCACGCTATTTCTGGGAGAAAGGTGATTTTGAGGAAACGTTATTTTAGTTTTTGAATATTTGAAAGGGAAAAATTCTGAAACAGGAAAAAATAGATTGCGAGGAAACATAAGATCGCGCTTTCTGGATCACTCGAATTTTCAGGATTTCAACTTTAAGAATTTCGTAACTTAATTTCTGAATTTCCAAATTCTGGAATTTCTAAATTTTGGATTTTCCTTATTCACCGAATTTGCAAAAAACATTTCAGAATTTCTGATTTTAGAACTTTTCAGGTTTCCAAATTTCGAAGTTTCTGAGTTTTTGGAAATTATGATTTTCGAATTCGTGAATCTATAAACTTCTGATATTCCTAAGTTCCAAGAACTCCTGGAGACTTTGTTCATTTCGAAACGTAGAACTTCTGAATTTCCAAATTTCCGGGTTCTCAATTTCTCGAATTCTCGAACTTCAGAGAGCAAAGAAACTATGAAAAAAAGGCAAAAAAGGTGATCTAATTTGGTACTTTTTTGCATGATTATGGGCATTGAGATGTCCAGTCGTTCATTAAGCGAAATAAGAATTTTCGAATTTTTGGAAATCGGAAATATTAAGTTGTTCAAAAAGTAATGCGCGTTTTTGATTCATTCTAACTTAATGCAGAAATAGAACAAGATAAGATTAATCAAGGGGCTTTTCTCCATCATCATCTACCACTTTCCAACAACACATGCTCAAATCGAAGTAGTTCGCACTAAACGCCCATTACTTTTCGAACAACCTAATACTAATTTTCCAAATTCCAAACGGTCAGATTTTCGAAAAGTTGTCAAACCCTCACTATAAGATAACGCAATGTAAGCGGGAGCCAGTAGGTCCAGCTCCGGAGGGACGCAAATCGACTGTCTTTGTTAATTTAAAAATTTTTCGAAATTCGGAACTTTCGGAAACCAGGAAATACAAAAATTCTGAAACTCAGATATCGAAACATTTGGAACTTTAGGAAACCGGAAAACCATTCACTCCGAATTTCAGAACTTATAGATCTCAGTCATAAGTAGTTTCGAAACTTTGAAAATTTGGAAAATTAAATATTCAGGAATTTTTGTGACTTCGGAAAATCGGAAATTTAGAAATTGAATTGTAAGATACAGTATGCGGAAGCCAGAAGATTGAGCCCCAGGTCAGCGACTGATTCCCAAAATTCTGAATATCTTAATTTCAGAGTTGATAAACTTCGAAATTTCCGCATTCCGCGTTTCCTAATTCAGGTTTTCAGAAACTCTGGATGTCAAAGTCTAGAATTTTCCGATTTTGAAGCTAGAAAAAAATCTCTGAGAAAAGGTATTGAAATCTCTTTTTGGAGTGGCAAGTTATTGTTAGCAGAGGCCAGTGGGTTTAGCCCGGAGGGGCGCAAACCGAAATTTGAAAATTTGAAAATTCGGGAGGAAAAAAAACCAGAAAGTTAACAATTTTTCACATCCAATCAAAACTTCTTTTATTATTTCCTCAAGTTTTGAGATTCAAACGTTTTAAGTGTAGCCAGAAGATTGTAGCCGCCGTCAGGCGGCGGAAATCGACTGGTTTCTATACAATTTCGAATATCTAGAGATTTTCGAATTTCCGACAGATTTTTTGAATTATTGAGATTTAGAATTTCTTTTTTTTTGAGTTTATATTGAAAACTTCTCGCAACACCTGGAATTCACACGAATTTCTGAGTATTTTCTTGAAATTCGAGTTATTGCCAATTCAACATCTTCTGAATTTTTAGGCCATGAAGATTTCGATCCAACAAGTGAGCACCTATTCAGGATTTTGTTTATCAGTCCTTGTAAATAATATTCTGATGTACATGATAAAAAACAAAACTACTAAACAACTGGGTTCTTATGTTTATCTGATGCTGAGTTTTTCGGTTTTTGAACTTTTGTTTTCTACAGTCGATGTTCTTAATCAACCGGTATGTTTTCTTGAACAATCGGTCATTCTTATTGTCTATGATTTACGTTTTCAGATGATTTTCGTAAACAACGGAGAATTTATATTCTTCAGTTCCAATCCTCTTCATCTAAACAAAGCTGTCGCCAAACATTTTAATAGTGAGTCCATTTTCACAAAAATTAACAAAACTGATTACCGTAATTAAGTGATAAACTTCGCTTGCTCTGGAATTATCATCTCTTTATTAGCCATTCATTTTTTCTACAGATATATGGCAGTTTGCAAGTGAGTCGCTTTTTTTCCTTAACTTTCAACAAATTTTTGATAATTTCTTTTCTAGCAATCAAACCTGGCTGAAACAATTTGAAAAACCAAGATTTCTCATTTGGATTTTGATTTTTTTCATTTTCGGACTGGAGTGGTATTTTGCAACACTTTTCCTAGGGAACACCACTGATAAAACTTGTGAAGTTGATATGTGAGATTTTTTGATTGAAAGTTTATCTACTAGGCAGTTATTCAACCAAAGAATTGAAGGGATGCGTTAATCGATTACTACAAAGTCGACCCGGAACTCACGGTATTCATTGGCATCAAATATCATGTTAAAAGTGCTTTGAAAACAACTTTCTGTACTAAATCGATTATTTTGGCATTGATTTTGTTAAAAATCGTGGTAAGTGAAGTTTGTTAGAATCTCATACTCACTCCCGGTTTCTTATTTATCAATCCAAACTTCCAGCTAATCTCCTGCATCATTGTTGTCTACTGTGGTTTTCGTACCTGGAAAGAAATTACTATCAAGAAGCGTATTGTCTCCAGAAGAACCCTAGACATGCAACGCCAATTTTTCCGTGCACTAGTCGTCCAAACTCTCATCCCATTCTTCTTACTCTATCTTCCGCTAATTACAATGCTCTGTGCCCCAATCCTCATGGCTAGCCTTCACAAAATCGATATCCTTATACAATTCGCCTTTGTTTTCTACCCAATTCTGGATCCTATTGCAGTGTTGATGATTGTTCGAGACTACCGAAGAGCAATTAAATCATTTTTCGTCGATCAATTGTTCGAACGGACCGTCAGAATTTTGAGATGTTGTCTTCCGTGGTTGGCATCGGAGAACAGAACCATCACACCACCGCCCGCCCATGTGAACGCTTCAGGGTTTCCAAGATATATTTATTGACTTTTCCGAAACAGAACATGTAAATAACACCCTTTAACTTTTCACTGAACTCTTTTCTAACCTAATTTCCTTATGATATAAAATAAGCTATGAAGTTTGGTCTTATTTATTTTTGATGACCGTATGGAAAAAGAGAGAAACATAACTCGCCCAAAATTTTGGAAGTTTGTATTTTTGCATAACAGCATTTTTTGTCACATTCAAGCCTTTTCCTTTATTATTCTTGGCTTATAATCTATTGCAAATTTCTTGAAAATCGAATTTCTTCATGTACAAACTCCAAGTTAGTAATCAAAAGTTGTTCTCGTTTATTGCGAAATTTTTGCTCAGGCCGATGATTCAATAAATGGGTCATGTATAGAAAAATCTCACCTGACAGAAAATATAATATATTTTTGAGCATAAAAGTTTTATCTGAATATCAAAAATCTACATATGTATATCTAAATTCATAAACATTTTTAAAATGACTTCTCATTCAGATGATGGAATGTGAGTTTAAAACGAACTAATTGAAACAATTTTAACATACGAAGTTTATAACAAATTTCTGAATGAATTTTGTTCAAATTAAGCCATTTTCCGAATTTTAAAAAATTTTATGGTTTTTTTTTCGAGTTTTGAATTTTCTTTTTTGAATTTCTGAAATAAAAAGGGGTTTTTGAATTTCTGAATTTCTATGATTTTTCGCCCGCGTGGCGCAGTCGGTAGCTGCGCGGCGACTTCAATACTCGCCCCGACAAGTTGAACTCCTCGAGGAGTATATTTAAACGGAATTTCAGAAAACATTTATTTCATGTCCCTCCACATTTAACTTTTCCAGAAAAGACCAGACATTTGCAATTGCTAATTATGGAATTAATGACAAATGTGAATGGCTACAGTACTCCAATCGTATTATATCCCAAGTTTTATGTATTTGGCTACATTCTACAATTATTAGCCGACTGTTAATTGTAAATAATTTCAAAGTGATAAGTGATTATCAAATTTTGATTATTGTACAATCTGCGATCAATATTGTTGCTTGTATTTTCGAATTAATAGTCAATGAGGTAATTTTAAATTTTTAATGTTTGAATAAACTAGATCAGTATCAAAACTATATAGTATGAAAAAGTTAACAACTGTTGGATTTTTTAAATAACATTTATTCATTAAATATTCAAGTATTCAATAAATTTTTATTTTTACACCCGCTCAAGTGGGAAACTTTCAGATCCAGACTCAAAACATCGACTATGTCAAAATTGGCCACCCTTTTTGGAATTTTTCGATGAGTGAAAGAATTTTGTATATAATCTTCATGAATACGTCAGCAACGAGCTCCCAGGATATATTGATGTTATTCAATTTGCACAGACTTTTTATAATAAAGAAGTGAGTCAAAAGTTAAAAAATTGAGAAAATCCCGACAATTCAAAGACTATCATTCTTATAATAAATAAACGAAGTTGCGTCTCTTTCTCTCTCTGTCAGTCTGTCCGCACACGTTTAAAAAGTTGAAATATAATATAAATTTAAGTGACCCTTTGAGTAAGACAGAGGAGCGAAGCGACGAACAGTTAAAGATATAGATTAAATCGCGCCGACGGCGCACCAGCCAACTGTTCGAAGCGCCGGAGGCGCGGCAAACGGGCTGGTATGTTTCGAAAAACTCAAGAATCACTGAACATTTTCGTGTTATTAAATTTCCAGAAAACGTTTGCTCATCCTCTACTCCATCGCCATACCTCTGATGCTCATTGGCCCAATTTTGGATGCTTATGACTGTTACCCAATAATTCAGGTGATTGAGTTATCACCATGCCGTTACTCAATCCACAAAAATTGGGTTTCCAGGCTGGTCAAGATGTGGACCTTTTTTATCGTCACGGACAGATTCCAGTTTTGGCCACTGTAATTATAATTTGCTACGTCAAACTGAAGCATGAATTTGCGACGAATCAAAATTTTTCGGAAAAGACGAAACGATTGCAGCAGAAGTTGAGTTGGAGTATTATGATGCAGGTTAGATATTCTTCCCCCTCACATCCCGCGTCTGGTTATCGATAGTGATATTCGTGGTACCAAGGTTTAAATTGTTTTAAAAACTCGAGTCCTAGGTCCTAGTATCATTTCTATATTTCGTTTTTTTCACGTGCAACAACTCAATTAGCACACCCACTTATCAGTAGAGATAAAGTTCAGGAAGTGGTCATAGCAAAAGGTGATAATGTTGCATAGTTCTGATTGCTGAATCAGGTATACAAAGTATAACATTGCTTGGGTAAAATTCAAAACGGGATGAAACTCCATATGAAACGGAAAAGTTAAAATTCAACTGAAAACTGAAGTTTGGAACCCAATGTATAGAAGTGAAACTTCAAAATTTGATATCATTTGAAACTTAAAGAACAAGAAATCCAAGTATGTTTACTTTACAAATTTTCAGCTCATTCTTCTCTGCGCCATTGCCGTCCTTATCTCTGTTATACCTGAATCAATAAAAGCTATTCGCTATGATTTGTACTTGAATTATATGGTCAATTATACAATTGTGAGTCTCTGTTAATTAAATCTCTGTTCATTAAGCTTATCTGTATACGCTGGCTTTTTGGTTGAGTTTTGGAGAAAAAAAAACCCCAAAAGAATGATTTTTTTCTATTCTATTAAAGCTTTTAATTTTACAATAATTTACATAATTTTAAATGCTGTTTTTTTAAATAGCTACAAAACCATATAAACAGCAACTTTCAGTACTCCCTAGTTCTGACCAAATGGTATCCTTTCCTATCTGCTGTATTCATCGCTTGGTCTATTGCCGGATTTTTCAAGAACAATAGCAGTCCACCGACAACTAAACAGCACTCGGATGTCAAAATTTTTCAAGTAGAACCGCAGAAAAATAGAGAAGTTGCCGCTCGTAAGATGTCACCACTGGCGTAGAACACCCAAGAAATTGGAGAGTGAAAAGAAAAGTTGTGACATTAATGCTATCAAACAAGTACACATCTATTCATAACTCGTTTTATTTTTGACATAAAGCTTCTGTTTTTAAACCGAACAGAACTGCGTAAAGTTTTAAAATATGAAAGTTGAATTGATTTTTTATTCCAGCTCATTTCTCACAAAATTTTTCACAGACCCCTTAGACATTCTCCCAACATTTTTAAACTGCTGAATTTACAGAACACAAACAAGAACAGGCAACCTATATATTATTTTAAGAGATGACATTTTTAGCAAACAAATATTATGGAAATGTTATAATCTTAAAGGGGGAATCCGACCAAAATTTTTTTTTGTATTAAAATGTTTCAAAAGTTATCTATTTTTCGAATATTATTGCGAAAAAATTCGAAAGAAATCCGAAATCCCCGAAAAACGCCGTTGAAAGTGAAAAAAAAAATTCGAAAAAGATGCCGCGAGGGACGAGGATTTGAATTCCCGCGCAGTGAGAAACCTAGGCCACGACGCCTGATAGCATTATTTTCAAGTGGCCGACAGTGTTTTTTAACGTTTTTTACCTGTCGGAGATAAAAGCGAACAAAATCCGGAAAAATTGTCCGGTAAGAAAGTCGCGCAGCACGCGATGCCTAGGTTTCTCACTGAAAATCCTCGTCCCTCGGCGGCACCTTTTTTTTTTAATTTTTTCCTTTTCAACGGCGTTTTTCGGGGATTCCGGATTAAAAAAAAAAAATTTCGCAATAATATTAGGAAAATAGATAACTTTTAACACATTTTAATGCAACCCCCCCCCCCCTTTAAACAGAAATTTGAGTGAAAAACGAGGCAAACCCGTAAACAGGAGAAAGCTACATGAGTTGTTAGAAATGATAAGAAAACTGGGAAACCGTGAAATGTGTAAAAATCAAACATCAGAAAACAGCATTTAAAAAACTTCAGAAAAATAAAAGGACTCGTAACTGGAGGAAAAGAAAGATCACTAGTTGATGATCAAAGTTAGGTGCGTCCTAATATAGGACGAACTGTGAGATTGACTAGTATGAAAAAGTAACAATAAATGTTTGGGAACACAAATATTGGTTAATAAATATGACTATCAAATTGAAAAATGGAATAAGTTGAAAATTATCGAAATTCAAAACAACAACATTACTGAAAAACAAGATTTGTCTCCTCGGAAACTCCGAATCTCTCCTTATGCTCATCAAACAGCTTTGCCAACTCTTCCATGTATCTCTTATGTATCCTATCCACAACTTCTTTTTCTGGGTTTTCAGTCTTCATTACTTCAATAGGGTTTCCAACTACCACATTCACGCTTGTGTTGATTGGAAGAAGTCCTAACGCCATTTGAAAATATCCTCTTCCATAAATCAGTGGCAATGAGATTCCCATTTTCTTCTTACCCCATTCTTGCATTTTTCTAAGCACTGACCCTTCTGGATTATCGATTTGTTTATAGATGTCATTTTCTCCAAACGCATAAACTGGAACTAAATGTGCACCGGTCTTCAGTGCTTCTCTGACGAATCCCTTACGGGTGGCCAATGTAAGAGTATGTTTCCCTGGATGGGCTTCGAGAGCTTCTGCCGCACCTCCTATCACAATCACCACTGCCCTTCCCCTTTCCTCGGAGCCTAACACATATTCAATAGATTCCTTGGAACTCTCAATTAGGCCAATACTGAGCAATATTTCGCGTCGGAACATAGCGGTGAAGTTGCCAGGAAGCGTGCAGATGCTGAATCGAATCCCGTTGAACTGAAAATAAGTTTTGGAGATGATTGACAATTGTTGAGGAGTTAAAATTCTAGAGCCTTTAGATCTGATTGTGGTCTCTAAATTCGGTTAGAGTTTATAACCTCGTTCTTTAGTTTTCTGGGTGATTCTATTTCTTCATTGTTTATTATGTTTAACCAGCAAGCTGTGAACCGGACAGCGTGACATGAGATCCAACAGACGTTTCTAGCGTTTTATATATAAGGAAGATCCCGTATTTACTGAAGTAATATTCCAATCAAATACTATTTTAAACCAGTGTATTGCGTCAGGTGAGTTTTCAGGGTTTACAACTGCTTAATTACCAACAACTAAAAGACTTACAATTTGCGATGCATTACATCCATCGAATCCAAAGCACGACCACGCACCAACTCCAAGAATTCCATGTGGGTGATAGCCAAAAATATAGTTCTGGAAATATTGGGATTGAAAATGTAATCAGGAATTATATATCCATTACTTTTTCAAACATTTTCATATTCTCTAAAAGTGCAATGTTTTTTCTTTTCCTAATAGCCAATCATATTTGCAAACTATCTAATTACCTGTTTCTTATCCAATTCCACCGTTTTATGAAGCCTGATCGGAAAGTAATTTGCAAACCACTTATGCAGGGAGAGCCTTCTGAACCAATTATCTCGATAACCTCCTCGTTTTGGAGATTCCTTATCATAATAGTACCAGCAAGCGTATAACGCCAGAAAAATCCATTGTCCAGTGAAGAATAGAACAAATGGGGCTAATTGGCAGAGGCAGCAGAATGGATAGATCAACACGAACCAGACTAGGACCGCAAAGTAGGCTCGTTGACGTTCCCATGGCGAAAAGAAATTGACCCATTTTATATTGGATAGGTTTTTGTGAATTCGGTAATTCAACATTGTCTGTAAAATTTCGTAAATCTTTATTTAAATAAATCGAAAAGACTTGTTCTAGATAAAAACAACCTCCAGCCTAAAAGAATTGAAAAAGAAAAATTCTAGGAGTTCCTAAAATTAAAAAAAAACCAAAAAGCGGGAATATTTGAAGAGTTTCAAAAAACAAAATCAACCTTCTAGAATACTCCAGAAAACTAATAAACATTGGAAATTAAAAAAGGGAAACTCAGGTAAATGGAGTATTACAAAATGCATCAAGGAAGTTTGTGAGTTTGGAAAAAGGTCAAATTTCTAGAAAACTAAGAGATTTTTTGTGATTTCAAAAACTAAAGCATAAAGATAAAATGAAAAAGTTGAAAGTGAGTCAACCAAGGCAATGAACAACCACTTTTTATACACGTACAACTAGACTACACCATTACGCTACAGGAGTCTCATTGACTTTCACCCCATCAAAAAGTGATAAGATAAGAGAGCCCGAAAAAATTTCGCAATGCAATTTTTTATTCTACTCTGGCAACCCCAGTTTTTTATAGTAAGAGTAGGAGAGACCACAGTTTGCACAAAATATTGCCTTATCGTAACTCCATTTCGTTGAAATTCAGAATTTAGCTCCTCCCCTCTCTTTAAAGGAGAACTTTGATTGCTGAGTGGAAAGCGTGTTTGTGTGATTGGGAAAAGTAACAAAGTGTAGCAAGTAAAACTTTTGAAAACAGGACGTTTAAATTACAAGAGAAAAAATTATGTTTCAGAACATTTTTTGAAGTGATGAAAAAAAATAGATGAAAACGTGACAGAAGGATATACACTTGTCAGACCGCTTTCTAGAGCAAAGCCTTTTAAAAAGAAAGCAGAATTTTGAACAGAATAAAAAAAATCTATCACTAGTTAATTTTGATTGGGGTTGACTCATCATGGTATGCACAATCATGTTTTTTCAGTTACTACCGGCATACGTTTATCAACAAAAAAGCTTTCAACAAAATAATGACAATTGAAAAATACAATCACACTCCACTAGACATTATGTCCACCACCCGTATTGTTGTTATTATTGGATTGGCTTGGTGCTCGGTGCCTTAACTGGGAGACACTGTTCACCGTCATCTGATTATCAGTATTCATTAAGTCTCCTCTTCTCAATTGAACTCTTCCGAATCCTCCTCCATAAATATCCGCATTGGATTTCATGAAAGTAGCAATTGAGCGAACAGTGAAATTGTTCAAGACCTCGTTTGCCGCTTCCTCGGGCTGCAAAATTTAGGTAATTAGAAAGCAGTAATTAAGAGTTTGATTATTCCGCAACTCCCTCTAACTACCTGAGCAACTGAGTCTGCATCCATACTGAATGCCCTTTGTACTTTCGGAGACGGGACTTTGTCTTCTGGTTTTACAGCTGCACTTCGTCGAGTTACAATACCATCTAACTTATTTTCGACGAGAGTGAGAGTACCTGGAAAATAATGGCTAATTTTTTTCGCGAAAATACGAACAGAGCTTGAGAAAATCGAAAACTGAAAAATTTCAGATTTACAACCTATTGTAATTTAATAGTTCCACTCAACTTAAAAGTAGATTTTCAATGTTTGCATATTCTTAAACTAAAATTTTGTTTTAATTAATAACTATCTGTCAAAGCTAACTCAAACAATCTCAATCATCGAAAGTATTTTGAAAAAAACAGAAGCAGTTGTAATTAATTAGTAGCTTTGCATAAATGACTTAATTTTGGTTCAGTTCTCAAAAAGTACTCACCAAATATTCCATTCTCTACCGCGATAAATGTATTTCTGTTGACAACTTTAGTAACGGCCATTCCGAAGAAAAAAATTATCGATATGATAGGGGAAAACTGAAAATGTATTACATTTCGAAGTTATTACAACAATTTTTTGAATTGACACAAAACAGAAAAGCTCGAAAACTCAATTTTCTAATTATTTTCTAACTAATTTTCTAACTTTCAATTTTTGTGAATAATTTGCATTTGTAATCTTTTGTTTACTTCGAAACGTCGGAAAAACTCCAATTCTCTTACCGTTGCATTATTCGGCATCACATCTCCCAATCCAATTGTGGATAACGAAATGAATGAAAAATAGAAACACAAAAATATGGACATTCCACTTCCCGCCTCTTCTCCAGATAATTCATCATAGAAATAAATAAAAACTGTGCAAGCACCGAGATAAGCGGCTAATAGGAGGAGACATGCTTTGATTGGAAGACTGATGATTTCATCCTCATCCACGTGCTTGTCTCCGTTCAGTTCTCTAAAAAGTTTGAAGCTGTCAATAGTAAAATTAAAAAAGATATGTTATTTCTACCATCTAAAAATTTTTTGAAATGCTTTAGAAATTTAAAAAAATCCTGAAATATATGAATTTTCTCACCTAAACTTCTGAATTCCCAATGCATACAATTTCGTCAGATGAACCAAAAAAAATTGACCCAGGTCTCGAAGAACCACAAGTGTGACTGGAACAAAAATGAATCCATAAAGGCACACAAGAAATTGGCCGAGTGTTGATTCAGGAGCAATAGATCCTGAAGAGTTTGAATGTTTGAAAAAAAATTTCACAAAAATTACCGTATCCAGTAGTTGTGTATACATTCATACTGAAGAAAAATGCACTTTCAAATGTCCATTTCCAGTTATTTTGCGGATCTTCTAGTTTGTAGTAAGTGCTACCTTTGTACTGCCCCTCCAGTTTCATTAGTTCGATATAGGCTTCCTGAGAATTGAAAAAAAAATTATTAAAAAATTTAGAGCGAGAAGCACTGTTTTGAAAATGGATAGTTTTTATCTGCAGAAAGCTTACCCGAATATAAACTTTCATCTCTGAATGTGAAGTTGTCGTGTTAATATCATTTACAGATTCAGTCATATTCTCAGCCAATTTTTCCAGTAACTCTTCGAGATGATGAACATGTCGGAGTGTTTTCTGAAAAAAAAAAATACATTTTGAAGCAATTAAAAAATGTTCAGACTGGAACTATGCCAGTGTCTGCAAAATATTAAACTCCGTCAGATCTCTGAGTATGCTTCAAGCGAGCCTTAAAACCTTTCATGCTCCCCAAAAAATCTCACTGCTTTTTCATGTCGACTCTCCACGGACCAAAACATTGCAGCACCCAGCAACGTATATAAAAGGACCAAAATTACGACACAAATGTGCCGAAATCCTATTTGCTTCCTATGAAAAGCAAACCAATACATGGATTTATCGAATCGTCGCAGTGTTGGAATCACGGGCTGGCCAAGTGCTCCAGGACTACTGTATCTGCTGATACCATCTCCATGAGTGCTCATTCTATGTTGCAGATGGCTGGGAAGCTTATTGTAGAAGTCTCGATCGCGACCTAAAAATGTTTTTCGTTAATTTTGCTTAAAGCCACTGTACCTGTCACGGTATAGTTATTTCTCTCATAATATTTCTCAATCGGGTCTTCTGGATTTCCAACTTTTGTTCCAATCGTCGCGTTTCCACGATCTATGGACGCGTGTCTGGTGTACCTGTGAGTACTAAATTGACTCTTATCCAACTCTGAAACACTGTCTAAGCGATTTCTTTCTTCCAGATCTGCATTGCTGACGCTTACGCTGCGGCTGAAGAAAATAATTTTTGAGGTCAAAGAAAAAAAGCCAAAACATTAATATGTAAGTAACTAAGCACTTGTATTGGATCTAGCCACTAAACAAGTTTTTAGTGACTTTACATTATTGTGGTAATAAAGTACTACAAGTCACCGGAAGTACGAAAAAACATTAAATCTGTGTCAAATTTTTTCAGAAACTCACGCTCTTGGCCTTTCATCGTCCGAATCTTCCAATGGATCCTCTAATTTTTGAAGATCTGGCGATAGTTTGGGAGATTCTCCACCGGATATCGCAGTTTTTCGTTCTTGAGAGTCTGGATTCTCCAGATTCTGTTCCTCATCGTGTAGACTGTCTCGCTCTTCGTGGATTTCTGAATAAATAAAAGTTTCAAGGAAGAAAATAATGAAAAGATTTCAGGGAATTTGGAGACATTCGAACTTGAATACGATTGAAGACCCAAAAACCTTTTTTTTTATATTTCGTTCTGAAGTTACGGAAATCAAGAAAAAAAAATATGTTTCACACTTTGAACATTGCAACGATAAGAAAAACTTTTTCAAACTTCTCGAAGATCAACAGTTTTCCGGATTTTTTTTGCTTTCAAAAATTTTTGAATTATTTCGTGATGAATAATCTATCTCAATTGACTTAAGCTGTATGCAAATCTGTTCGTCGAGATGTCTGGAAGAGTAACCTACCTTCAAGTACAGCCGTATGTTTTGGAACGCTGCCTCTAGGAAAATGATGATTCTAAAAAGACAAAAAAAATTTAATAGTTTTGAAAAAGAAAAACATTATTACACACCTCGCTGGTCATTCACAATTTGTCGAGAAGACGCAAAAAGTGTCGTTATGATCAGAAAAAAGGAAAAAGGTGATAATGACGATTTGACGAAGATTGATTACTTTTATTGTCTTCTGAAATGATAATTGTGAAGGTAAAGTTGATAGTTTTCGAGAAAAATGAGAGAAAGATGAGAAAAAAGATATGATTAAACACCTGAATCTGTCTGAACTTGTTATTTTAAATATGTTATCAATACTAAAAAAATTCTTGCCGAATTGTGCGAAAGAAATCCAATCTATTTCGCTAATGTTCACTTTGGAATTACTGGGAACATTTTTCTCATTCTTTTGTGTTTTTTATTATTGTTTTATGTTTAACTTTTTATTGCCTTGTTTCTTTTTTCTTTATCTTTGAAAAAAAATCACATCACCAAAAAATAGGATACTTGAAAAATTGTGATCATTTTGACCTTAAAATTGTTTTTATCTAGTTTATTTGCAGGAAAATTCTAGTTTTTTTCTAGAAAATAAATATTTTGGTATGCTAGACTTAAATGCTAGACTTAAAATATTTTGGTATGCTAGACTTAAATTTTGACAAATTTTTCGAACTGCATTACATAAATAATCGAATGTTTGAATATTTTTGTTGAAGAATTACATAACTTGAATAATCCAAAAATCGGAGTACCCTAAACGTTAATCAACCCGGTGTTTTCTATTTTATACACACATTTGTTTGCAAAATCGTGTTACAAGATTAAATTCGGACACAATAGAAATATTCTAAGGGTCAATTTGTAAACACATATTTTTTGGGTTCAGAATTATGAGGCGTGACGTATACCGACTTTTCGAGAAGAATTAAATGGAATTCTTGAAGGGATTAATATATAAAAGGATTACCGTAATCTTAAGAAACAGTAATCGGGTCATATGTCAACATTTCGAGACCTAGTCTTTGGTTCTTTGAAACTTAGACTGTGTAGAAAAATCCGATTTTCTCGTTTTTCGTTTTTGTGACGCTTTGATCTAAATAGTGAGAACGAAAAAAGGAAAAGTTTTGCTAAATATTATCTGACATAGTAAAATAATACCAATGCTTGTGTAATTTTACAATCCTTGTATTATGGTTTTTATTGGAAGAATATCAGCGCGAAGTTGATTATTTCAGTAAAAATTCAAATAAAATGAGTTCCACAAATAGAAATTACAAAACGACATTAAAAAAAAGAATCAACAAAAATAAATAATCGAAATGAATCAAAATAAATTTTGTAAACTTTTCACATTGGAGCAACAGCATGCACATTGGCATGAGTTGAATAACGTTTTGGGAACATTCTCGAAACTTTTGTTCTAATTTTTTTAGTTGTTAGTAGAAGTAATAAAGGTAGACAAATTTCGGGAATGTAATTGAGAACGGAGAAAATTATGACCAGTGGACTATTGTAATTGATGTAGGTTGAAGGTTTGATAATGACAAAAAACTCAGTCCCAACGCAAATGATCTGAAAAATTGGATTTTAGATTTTGAGATTTTTGAATAAAGCCATTGTTGAATGTAACACTCAAATATTTCCGAGATACAAAGAAAGGCATTATAGCCACCAGTGGCCCGCTGACTGCCCGCTGACTTCAACAAACTCACCCCAATAATTAAACTGGTTAACAACAACTGATAGAATAAGAGTTTCGATCTTTCTTTATCAAATCTAGAGGAAACATTATCCTCTGACATTTTACGAAAGTTAATATAAACAAACATCACCATAAAACAGACCATTGAACCGAATGGAAACATGTAAAAGATGCGATTAATAAGCTGAAAATTTTTGGAACGTTTTTTTCGTTTTCCGGGACAATGGAGACACTCACAATCTGATGTCCATCAATACCAATATCCATAAATCCAATCTTCTTGACAAAGTGACGTCTCACTTCTGCGGTGTGAATGAAAATAACCGATGCAATACACGAGAGAGTCAGGCAGATGATAATTACGGCGACAATTCGGATTCTTAATATTTGTATTATTAGTATCAAATTGTTAGGTTTCTAAGTTCTTATTAACTTTACGTTTTGATTTGGCCAAAATTTAAGTTTTAAAAAATGTTGATCTCATGTTTCCTAATGATTATATTAGGTGAAACAAAACTATGGGAGCCGGCTGGCGTAGTTTCAATTAAAAAAAAAAACTACAGTAATACTGACCTAGTAAACATTCTTCTCCAAATAGCTTTATACAATCGACCTATCATTTGATTAGCAGTCAATGGGTACAACATCAGAATTGGTAAATAATTGAGAACCATGTCACAATACAAAGATAACTGGAGAAGAAATCCATGGATACTAAAGACCCATGTGAATACCATGGAAAGCATGGTAATAAAATTTAAAATTATAAGAAGACCCGATTGAAATGCGACCATTTCAAACATGACGTGTGAGATGAAATGGCGATAAAAGTATTGGTGAATGAAAGCACAGTGAATGAAAACTGTAGAGAGTTTGACACCATTAAACATGATGGGTTTCGGCGGGAAAAAATATAATTCAGTCTCTTGAAAGCCATTAGAAAAATCTGTAGAGTCTGTACCGGATAATTTTAGATAATCTGAAAGTGAAACTTGATAGGAGAACATTCTAGAAATTTCCAGAATGAAAATGAAGGTGTAAATAAATTCTGAAGGGAGAAAGGAGGGGGAGGATATTGGAAATTAGAGGGTTTGAGAGGCATTTGACAATGGTAAATGGGAATGTAAATATCGTTAAAATTTTCTTTAAATCATATGCTTGAAAAATTAAAGGTTATTGAAAAAAACATTATGAAACCTCAAAATTGGGACGCGTTCATTTTCTGATTGTGAGCATATACAGGGTGGCGCATAATTACCCGCACAAATGAAAACAGTAATATCTTTGGACATAAGTAAGATGGAAGCATGAAAATTGGCAGAAATGTACCTCTATGTTTGATACACATCCACTAAAATTTTCAAAACGTTTCCACAAGTTTAAAGTAGTTTAATGATTGTCCGAAGATAAACGGCAAAATTTTTCTCGCACGCCGCTGTTTCCGCATTTGAATTTATGTAACTTCGTGCTAGATTATACGATTCGATTTGTACAAAATTTCACGTTGGTTGGGCGCATCTATCCAGAGATATCACTCTAATAGTCACCCTACATCTGGCTAGAATTCGGGTTAAATTTGGCCTTGTGAACCGAATTTCAATAAAAAATGCGTTGACAAGGCTACAATTTCTTATAAACATTTTTGATTTAAATTTCATTAAATTTCAACACAAAGAGACATAAATATTAGGTTGTTAAGACAATTTATTTCAAAAAGACGAAAATTTTCAAAATTTGGCCTCTTTGGAAAACTGGTGGCTACGAATTTGATTATTTTTGTAGGCGCCTGAAGTTTTAGAGATGGTTTTGGAAGAGTTGATCTTGACACTCATGAATTTTCAGCCACTCATTATTATTACTACAGTTTTTATGGGTAGGCAAAGTTGAGCTCAAATGACAGATAAGCCGCGTGCATTCCAAAGCTTATGTTGTTAGTGACCACAGTACGATCCCCTTGGTGATTAAAATATTTTCAAAACTATGAAAAATTATAGAAAAAGGTTGTATCCCTGCATATCCGAAATACATACTATAAAAAACTTTGTAAGAATTCCGTTAGAACATATTGAATTGCACTAAAAGTGTCATTTTTATGATTTCATGAGATTTTCATGAGATGAAGTATTTTTGAAAAACGATAACTCAGCTCAAAATTGATCACATAAACTGAAACTTGGCCAGTTTATTGATGAGTTTTGTAAATTGTTGCGCTCTAAATTTGAGCTCAGAACGACGATTCATTCAAACTTTATGGCAGTACAAACTTTTGTGCGGGTAATTATGCGCCACCCTGTACCGTAAACACTCTATTAGAACGCCACCCGAACCGTCAAATTTGACCCCATGTATCTCATTTTCTGTGATAGATATCAAATAGCAGTTAAAGGAGGCGAGACAGCAAAAATTTCGGGGGACAGTTCGGGGGACGAAATCGCGCCGCGCTTATGTAGACCATCGGTCGTCAGGTGCCTTCGCGCCCCCGTAGCTCAGCCGGTAGCAGCGCTGTACCCCTAAGCTGCTTGTCATGAGTTCAACCCTTCATGGGGGTTCTCTATGCAAAATATCAGGAAAGCTTTTTTTTTTGGTGTCTGGCCTCCTTTAACTAATAAAATGTTGCTGATATCATGATAAACATTTTATTAGTTGACAACGTTTTGACGTCTTTCAAAAAAACTGAGATATATATGCTCAAAATGGACGGTCCGGGTGGCGTTCGTTTTAGAGTGTTTTTACGGTATACTTTCTGTACAATAAAATCTGGGCAAGGCGCGTGGGCTAATGTGACACGCCGCTTTTTGAAACGTGTGAGAAAAGAAACAATTGAACGCTTTTCATAGAGATGTCACATCAGCCCACGCGTCTTGCCCAGTTTTTATTGTACAGACAGTATGATTCTTTTTTTATTAAGTAAAATTACCTCGCAGAACTCCTCAAAATCGAATTTGAACTTTTGCTTCAAATTCGTTTTTCCCATTGCTCCTCACACGTTGTCATTTTTTTAACTACAAAACGTATATGTAATTGAACATTTTCAGAAAAAAAAATCTTAGAATTTAGAAATTTTCAAGGACTTCAAACATTTTTTCAAATATTTAGGACATAATTATTTAGAATACAATTTTGAGTTATATGTATGTAGCTTTGTGTGTGTGTATTTTTTCAAAGCACATTATGAAAAAAAAATTATATCACTCTTAAGAGGAATTGAATTAAAGTTCAGACACATGTACACATCGTTATTTCCTTTCTGTCACACGTTGGTTTTTTTCAGGTCAGCTGTCATTTTTATGCACATTTATTCACACAAATAAAAGTGTTTAGTTTTTGATAATTCAAAAAAAAAGGTAATAAAGATGGCTCTGACTTTTTGCGTTCTCAACAATTGTTTCCTATTTCATTATTAGAAGAAATCAACTAATTATTCACAAGTATTACATAGATCGTGTTCGAAAAAAGAAAAATATTTATCCTGACTCACTTTTAAAAATTATCCCACATTCAGAAGAAGTCTAAATACCATCAAATTGTATTTTTCAAAAGTTGTTTGTTAGCTTGTGGGTTTATGAAAATCAAGACCAAAACACAGAAAAATGGAATATAAAAATGCAAAAGAATAGAAAATTTTAGAACCTAAAATTTTAACCAAATATTTTAGTTCTGCTCAATTCTGTTAAAAACAATTTTTACCGAATTATTTTTCAGAAAATGACGTCAGCGTTTGAAAACATATCCGATATATCCTATTTCGTTGCTGTAATTTTCTGCATCTCCTGTAATATTTTACTATTGTACTTAGTCTACACAAAAAGTCCCCGACACGTTGGAACCTACAAATATCTGATGACTTTTTTTGCTGTTAATGGAATTTTACACTCTATTTTTGATTTCATCACAAAACCCATTTTTTTAATGCTTGAAGGAAATGAAATCCATGGCAATATACTAGTGTATTTTGTGAGAAATGATAGATTTCCGTCAAAATGGTGGGCAATTCTAGCTACAGGTAATTGAGTGTTTTCTTGGAAAATTTGTAATAAAAAGTTTTAGAAATTTACGGATTTTTTTTGGCTGTAATTTTTGTTATATTTGCTGTTCACTTCATTTTTCGATATTGGACAATTACCAAGTGAAAAATAATTAACCAATTAATTGAAAACATAACGAATTTCAGGAATCCCAAAATTCGCTTTTTTGATTTCCCATATTTTGTTTTTTGGATAATTGGAAGTTATTATTTTGGTTTGGAATATTCATATATTCTGCATGTTGAATTTTCAGAGAGACCCGATAAAACCGAAATTATAAAGTATGTTGGTTAAGGAGAAATTTGAAGAAATTCAAAGAGAATTTCTGGGAATCTGAAATTTCAAAAACAAAATCTGAACGCATGAAAAATCTTAATTCCGCTGAATATTGCAAACTTTTGTTTATCCAAAAAACTTCAGATTCAGAAGTTCGAAAAATTCAGGATTGTCGAAAAAAAACTGAAGTTTTTTTCCGCAGTTAAATTTTTCAGACCAAAGATGCTGTCCGATTTTGGCTATTCTATGGACAATATTACTTATATGGCAGCTAGATTTGTCAAATTTTCGGAGGAACAAAATCAATTAATAATTGACTGGCGTCAAGTTGGATTCTACTTCGCCGCTGTGAAAACGATGATTCTCAGTTTAATAATATTAACTTTTTGTGGGATTTCTATCATGAAAACCATACGGAAAGATTTGGAAAGTTTGCAATCCAAGGAAAAAATAAAATTGGAACTCAATTTATTTTTAGCTCTGATAGTTCAGGTAAGCTTTCAAAAATTAACAACTTTAGAAGTAATAAACTTAAATTTAGTTTAAATTACTAAATAATTATTGAATTACTAATAATTACTAAATTACTAATTACTAATTAATTAAAATTCTTAAATTTAGTGCAAGTTTAGTTTCGAAAATGTTTTTATGTTTTAGACCATAATTCCAATAGTCGTGATATATTGCCCATTCCTCTTGATGTGGAATTTCCCTATCTTTCTCGGAATAGAAACAGCTCGGTTGACTGGAATAGGCGTAGCCTTGTATCCAGGAATCGACCCATTGGCTATAATGTTTATTGTTGCTAACTACAGACGTGCTGTTTTAAATCCCTTCCGACGAATCGTTCTCAGGCAAAACGTTGTTAGTTATACAGTGAGAGATATTTCATCAATGAGCCGGTCTGGTTCAAAAATTGGACCAACTAATTGATTTAACTTTTTTTTTGAAATATTGGAAAAAATAAAGAACAGGAATTGAATTTTTTTCTGAAATTAAGAACTGCAAAAAATCAGCTTTATAAGGAAAAAAGACCAAGCAAGAAAATGAAAAAAAATACTGAAAAAAATCGAAGACGAAGTTTGTTTTCACTAAAATACAAAAAAGTCAGAATCAATGTTTTGAGTTGGTTTCGAAAATACAGAAATAGGTAGGAAATTAAAAGTTTTTTTGTTGAAAAATGAAATTATGGAGAAAATTGGTGAAGCCAATCATTGGTCTATTGCGATCGAATGACAGTACGAATGACCTGTTGCTGGCCGGTCTGAAATTTTTGGCTGTAAATTAAAAAAAAAACTTTCGAAAAAAGTTTGTGAATAACTTAAAATTTAGTGATATCCAACTATTTGTAAAATTAGCAGCATTATACAGTGTTTGTTAATAAATGTAAAAGCATGAATTTGTCAAAGGTTCTATTTTGTGCTTATAATTTAAAAATTCGTTAGTCTATAAACTAAACATTTTGCAGAAAAAGCCATACGTTTGTGCAGAAAATGAAAAATGTGAGTATTTTATGGGGTTAAGCTTGAATATGTCCCATGCGAAGACTATTCACCGCTTGTTGAGATTCCGCAGTCTGAAACAAAGTTTTGAATATATTTTTTACAGTAAAAAAGCAAATTACCTCAGCAGGATTATAACGAGTCTCAATTTCGCCGGACGATTCGACAACTGAAAATGATTTTTTTTTTAAATAATTGCACATTACGAGAACTTCAGAACTTCAAAATATCGAAAATTCTAGATTATTAGGCATGTCCATTCAGAAATCCTAATATCCAGAAATTCTGAAAATGGATGCATTGCTCTCCTGAGTTCTTCGAAATACATCCTATTCATAAATTCCGATATATTTCAAAACTTCGAAACGTTTTATGAACTCGGAAATGGTTTTTTTTTTCAAAATTGCCATCCGAAATTACATGCATTCTTTTATACAATACCTTGGTACTGTGGTGGCGGTGGTGGCCACTGTCTCTCCATTTTTTTGGTCGGAATGTGCTTCTGGAGCACTTCGACGAGCTCACGCTCGTGAGCCTCAGCTTCTGGTGGTGGCCATTGGACAACAGGCATGTGTTGGGGTCCTGAGAGGAGATGGGGTTAGTTGGACAAAGATTCAAAAATGATTGAAAGGTGGAAAAAACTGGGATGCTGTGGAAGGGGAAGGGTACAAAGGGAATGAGTGCTAGACGGGAAATGTGGAATATAATTTTTCAAAGTCCTCGTTTAGGTTTGGGACCCCTTTATGAATATGGTTTCTCTAATTGTAAGATGTATGCTTTTTGATTTCAAGGTCTTTCGAAGAAAAATTAAGAAAAAGATTCCTCGACCTACCAAAATCAGTTAACGACGACTCGTTCTCCGGTGGTGGCCAGACGCGATTGATTCGAGAAGTTTTTCCCCAGACAGCTTGTTTCAAAACGCCATTCTGGTCCTGTTGAATCCAAGCGGTGTCGTCATTGGCCTTGACGACAAGTGGGGAGTGGCTTAAGAATAAGGGCATGATTAGTAGGTAACAACATTTCTCAAAAGCCTCAAAATCCAAAAAAATGTTGCCCTACACTTTTATACACTATGGTACAAAGTTCTATGTTTTTGTTATCTCAATATAACATACTTTCATCACCCCTCCCAAAGAGATTCTCTCAAAGACGTACCCTTCCTTGACCAATTCATCTTGCGGTGGTGGCCAAACGGCAGACATGCGAGCCGGCTTATAGATACTTCTTTGCAACTCGTTTTGCTCATTGTTGACTGGCACCCAATCCTGAGTTTTTGTCTTTGGTGCTGCCTCACGTTCGTACACTGGCTCTTCTGGGAACTCGTTCCATTGGACCTTTTGGTACGAGGCTGGTTGAGCTACGATAGTTCTCTGAAAGTTGGGAGATGTGGTAAACAGTGGAGACTCGGGGTTGAAGGACCTCAAGAAAAAATTATAGATTTTGGATAGTTTCAAATATTCATGTAACATTTGAAAGCTTATATTAGTGAAATATTCATTTTTACTCACTTGAATCTCTTTCTCGCTCAACTCTGGAATAGCAATTTTGCCGACTTGTGGCTGTTGAATCTCCACGGGAACACGGCGTTGGGTTTGCCAGCAGGCATCGTCCTGGAAATGGATAAGACGTTATTATCATACTTTTGAGGAACGCTCAGTCCTATTTAGGCTCAACAAGACCTAATTCGGCCGGAAAGTTACCATTGGTTTAATTGGTTTTCGATTCAAATCGGCATTGAGATACGGAGCTTGTTGATGAGCCAACATTTTTGAGGCTGAGAAATTGTTCGAGATAAGTAATTAGGAAAAATTAATAAAAAACAAGAAATCAACGAAAATATAGCTTATTCAGAAGAAGAAATCATTCTTATAATAAATAAATGAAGTTGCGTCTCTTTTTTTCTCTGTCAGTCTGTCCGCAAATTTTGAAAAGCTTGAAAATTAAATATTATTTGACGTGAAATTTAAAGAAGAGTGAGTCGCGAAGTGAAGAACAGTAAGAGAAAATGTTAACTCCAACTGTCTGAAACGCCGGAGGCGCGGCAAACAGACTAATATCAGATAAAAATTGACTAAAATTTGTTTTTTTTTTCACCTAAAAATATTATTTTTGTTTTTTCCTCCACAAAAAATCACATCAAAATGAAATCTGAGGGAGAAGAGAAAAGTGGTGGGAAAAGGGTTTGCATTTTGAATTGAAAGAAAACGTAAAAATATTTTACTTCAAAAGTGGAGTCTGAGAAAAAATTTCAAAAGCGGAAATTTTGAAAAATATTCCAGTTCTAAAAAAGTGTTAAATTGAAAGTTTAATCAGAGAAAATCAAGAAAATGGTGACACAAAGTGTGTTTTCTTTCTTTTCTCCCGCCCCCAATTGCCCAACTGATGCCCTGGTATCTCGATTTTTGTCTTACAACTCTCTCGAAAATCCACAATATCTATCATTTTAGGGAGCAGCAGAACGGAAAAATTTTGTGTAAAAATTGATGTGAGAAGCTGAGAAAATGAAGAAAGAGATTTTTCGACGGGGCAACAAAAAAAGGTTTTGGCACTTTTTTATTGACGTCAGGCAGGGATTCGGGGAATTCAGGAGGTTTTCCAAATTTCCGGTTTCTGCCATCAAAAATAGAAAGTTTAAATCTGAAATCTACACGAATCCAATCAAACCAGAATCGCATATATTTTAAAGTACTTCAAAGGAAATTTTAATTCTTCCAAAGCTTAGGATAGCAGGAATGGAATTTTTGTGAATTCAGTTTTTTGTATCCGCCAAAGTCAGAAATTTCAGTGACGTCTTCTGACCAAAACCGGTCACTCAAAAAATTAGATTTATCTTCGTAATAAATACAAAAAAATGAGTTATGGTGCCATGTGATTCAACGATTCGGATTTTTAGAGTTTCGGATAATCAGATAACAAAGCTTCACTAGAACACCATTTACCTTTGTTTACTTGATTTCTCTAGATGAGAAGAGACAAATCGTGATCATAAAGATAATTGGGGAGGAAAGAAAGGTTTTGTGAAAAATAAAGAAAACAGACGGGAGTTTTTGACGGGCGTGAAAAACAAAAAGTGACAAATACTTTGAGAAAAGACTATGAGAAAGAGAAATAAGTAATGTATAATTATTTTCCTATGGAAGGGTTGAGAAATGTCATAAACTATGAAACCACAAGAGGATAAAAGAACTTTTGATAAAGAAAATGTCTTGATAAAAATTAAGTTGTTTTTAGGAAAACCCAACATTGATTGAATAAAAATTCAAAATGATCAGAAATCGGTAAAATCACTTAAGCGCACAGTTTTTGATTATATATTTGCGCTGACTCGAATGATCCTAAAACCACAGTAGTGATTCAAAAACTAAGGAAAAACAATATGAAATGTCCAAAATTTTTATATCAAATAATTTTAATTTATATGATTTTGTTGAAATTCAAAAATGATCTTACCGCCAATATCACAGCTTTTGGTCCTCTCTCAGTTTGTTGCATGTTGCTTGCCGGTTGCTCTCTCACTTCCGAGTCTGCGACCCAACGTTTAGCTCCTTCCAGTTGTTGGCCTTTTTGAACGGTCTGAAAATATTGAACATCAAAAGTTGGGACAAATACAAGCGAGCTGCATATGGAAATTGAGGAAACGCTAATGTTTTTCAAGAAATCTAGTGAAAAATAAGAACAGCAAAACTGAGTCGCCGATATTGAGAAGGAAATAAACTCAGAGATGAAAAGTGAGAACTGTATTTGTTTAGCTGTCGAAGAACAGTCAAGATCCTTTACCCTCCACCCCCTCTTAACTGATTGCTCACCATGTGTTTTGGTAGATTTTTCTAGAGTTCTCTAGGTCTCTGGAAGGTCCATCAGAGTTAGTCACCTTTTTGGAAATGAGAAAGTATAAAAATAATTCATTGAATTGATTGAAGTTTATGATTCACTAAAGCAATACAACGATAATCTAACATAAGGAAGATACTCGAAGTGGGCATCGATGTGTTTATGAACTTACCCAGATCTTCAAAAAAGATCCTAAACTCATCAAAATTAAAAAAATAAAACTAGAAAATGAAGACTAGAACATTCGGTATTTCCATACTCGGTTCAAGTTCGAATTGTTTCTAATTCAAACGGATGTTGCCTGTCAGATATTCTTTAACCATATTATAATACTTTCAAAACCATTTTTTTAGAATTACATGTTGTATTTTAATTTTCCAAAAAAAATGGATTTACTTGCTAGTTACAGCCAATTTATAAGCGAGACCTCATATTGAGCCAATTAACTCACGATTTTCTCTTTTTGTTCTTCTGGCTTCTCTACAAATTTTTGAGCCAACTGATCTGCCTGAATCTGTGGTTTACGGGCCATCACTGGAGACATTGTAGAGTGAACGCCTGCAGCAAGGTCTTGTTCTTGGACCTGGAAAAAGCCCAAATTCAAAAAAGTCTATGAAGAAAGTTTTTTCATGAAACTTTTGTGAAGAAAAGAGAACGGAAGAATGGCGGACGGATGTTTGGTGTAATAGAGGAGCACACAGATGTGACTCTTGAAAGTAAATCTTGCCCGAAATATAGTTTTTTTTTTGGAATTTCTCATCTTCTTTGTTTCATACTTGCAACGGGATGGGCTGGACCGGGTCTCAACAAAAATAAATAAAAATAAAAAGCCCGCATCGAACGGATTTTCGTTACAAACGTTTCAAAAAACTTTCAGAAATTTTGAAAAAACGGGCCCTTCGATGATTTATCAAGTAAGTTTTTTTTTTCAAAAAAATTCAAACCTGAACTGTCTGTCTAAGAGCTGTTTTTCCTGTAGGTGGAGCTACGGCAGTATACTGTTTTGGTTGTTCTGGCTGGGGACCTTGGGTTTGAACCTTGCCAGGCGTACGGCTCCATTTTGGTCCAGTTGCTGCTGAAAATGTTTTACCTTTCAGATGGTATAAAATGTATTTTGATCTACAGGGTAGGTTTGCATCGCACGTTTGGTAAACTGGATTATTCGAGTTACATACCAAAAGCTGTGTAACAACTGCTGATACTAAGGACATGTTTAAAGATTTTTATATTTAATGTAATGTCAGTTAGCTTCCCAATTTTTCGCCCCGTTTGAAAAAATCGGTTTCGAAGCAAACCAAAAGCCGTGAACACCTACCATGAATTTCCTGAGCTACTGGTTGCACCTGTGTCAGGGTTCCTTTTTGAGTTTGTCCCTGTTGAGCTTGTTGCTGAACATGTACAGCTGGTTTCTGTTGAGCCTGTGGAGTAGTTTTTTGTGATGGGACAGCCGGTTTTTGCTGTTGGGCCTGTTGAGTTTGTTTCTGAGCTTGAGCTTGAGCCTGTGCTTTCTTCTGTGCTTCCTCCTGAGATTTTTTCTGTGCTTGCGCTTGTTGTTGCGCAGCTTGTGCTCTCTTCTGAGCGTCTTCTTGCGCCTTTTTCTGAGCCTCTTCCTGGGCCTTCTTCTGAGCCAGCATTTGTTGTTGTTGGGCTTGTTGTTGGGCCTGAGCTTTTTTTTGAGCTTCCGCTTGGGCCGCTTGCGCTTTCTTCCGGGCGTCCTCTAGGGCATTCTTCTGTGCTTCCTGAGCCTTAGCCAATGCCTCTTGCTGAGCCTTTTTTTGCGCCTCGGCGTGAGCTTGGGCCTGTTGTTGAGCCGCTTGAGCTTTTTTCAAGGCCTCCTCTTGTGCTTTTTTCTGGGCTTCTTGGGCTCGAGCTAAAGCTTCTTGTTGAGCTTTCTTGGCTTGTTCCTGAGCAGCTTTCAAGGCAGCTTCTTGCTGAGCCTGCTGTTGGCTTTGGGCCTGTTGGGCCTGTTGTTGAGACTGGTTGGCTTGAGCCTGACTCTGGGCCTGAGCAACTCTTGCGGCAGCTGCCTGCAGAGCTGCAGCTTGCTGAGCTTTGGCGAGTTGTTGAGCTTCAATCATTTTTTGATGATTTTCCAATGCTTTCTTCTCTGCTTCGGTTTTTTCGGTGGATTGCGTTTGTTGGACAATCACTTCGTTGGCTGGAAAATATAAAATGTTGTAACTTAGCTCAAATTTGATTGATTGGAAACAAATAAATTGATTCATAAAAACTTTGAACCATCAAAGAACATCTCAAAATCATTCAATCTGAATTTTGTATAGGCTTTAAAATTAAAAGTTCTCATCTTTTCATTAAAATTTGAAGTAAAATTGATTTGATCATCACTTACCTTGACGTTCACTAGCCATATTGCCGATTTGGCTCAAAACCTGTTGCGCAGCTTGCTGTGGTGTTTGAGCCACCCGGATACCGAACGACTTTCGGCGAGTGGTGACGACAATCTAAAAATAGTTCTTATTGCTCCATTTAGTCTCGTAACTATCAATTACCTCTCCATCTGATTCCTCTTCAGATGATGTTCCATCGTGTCTGTCGATTCCTGAAGACGTGGATTCTTGTTGTGAAGGATTTGTAGAAGTTTCGGAACGTTTTTTGAGGGTTACGACGATAACTAAATGGCAAAACTGAGAACTTGTTAGAATAGGAAAAGGAGAGAAAGTTAGCTTTTTGTCAAAAAAGTTAGTCTGTGAAAAAAAACAGAAAATCAAAAAATATTTTTTGGAATCTATTTGTCATTAACTATTGGGGTTATTTTCAAACTTCTCTCAGTCTTAAGTCTTCAAATATGTTTCAAATTTCATCAAAAATTCATGAAAGTAGTTAATTAACTTTTTTAATCAAAGAAAAATGTTACATGTTCGAAATTTACGATGCTATACAAATTTGAATTTCGAAGAAGTTGTAATTATCATGAAATGCAAAAAAAAACCAAATAATCACGAGCTTACCAGTTTCCGGCATCTTTCTGAACCCTAAATAATTTTATGGTTGAACTTCAAAAAAGAGTGAGAGAGAACAAGAAGTGTAATCAAAAGAAGCGAGATGTTTTCTTGTGAGGGCCCCCAGGCGGATTTGTTTGAGCAATCGAGGATAAAAAGAGGGAGCGAGAAAAAATGCGAGACACAGAGAAAACGAAAAATCGGAAATATCGCTCCAAAAACCGATAAGAAACAACTGACACATCCCACATCTCTCCCTCTTTCTCTATCGTCTTCTTTAACTTTTTTTCCAATTGCTCATCACTGATCGAAAGAAGAAACAAAACAGCTTGGTTGTTTAGACACCCCCTCAAGAAAGATTTGGGATCACGGACTATGAAAAAACAGTTTAGGAAATGGAGAGACGCAGAGAGGCCAGGTGTGATAAAAGATTGGTTTCGCGGACTGGCGGTGATCTAAATAAACCTGTCAAATTGGCGATGAGGAAGGCTTGAGGGAAAGATTTGGAGGAAATATTAACTATTTGAAAAAAGTCTAAAACCAAAATATTCTTGTTGCAATAAAAACGGCTGTATTATGCTTGACTGAGAAAAAAAAGGTTGAGACGCAGAGAAAAAGTGTCTGCGTCTCCACCGTTTGAGTTCTATTTAGGCTCTCCGCCTCGATATCGCTACCGTATTCAGACTGCAAAAAATACTCTCTAACCTTTTTTTTCTCAGACAAGCATAATAACAAGATATAATTCAAAATCTTCATTTCACACTTCGCGGCACTTTAGGCATTTGGGGAACAACACTTTTATTGAACATTTCGAAATACACATCTCCTTCGTTTTCTCTCTGTTTTGAAAAAACAAAAATTGATTGTTTCCTGACCGCAATTCTTATGTCCTTCGTTTTGAAAATTTTGACGAATTTCTTGTAATTTTGTATTAAAACTTTTCGGAATCCTTCCATAAGAAGAATAATGGTGGGGACTACAATGAGGGCATTTCTGAAATTATTCGGGATATTAGGCAAAAAATAAAAGATAAGGAAAGAATCTTACATGTGAGCCATTGTATCAAAAATCAAATTAAACCATGCCTGTAATTCATCGGAAAAATCCATCAATATTGGAAGGCATTCTGTCATGATTATCAATATTATAAAACCACCAACGGAAATCACTGCTGGACGGATGAGCTGGAAATTTCTATAGTTTTTTCGTGATAGTTTTTTTTTACATGAGATAGAACATTACAAAATAGTATGAAGACACAAGATCTTAATGGGAAATTGAGAAGTTTTTAGAGAGTTTATGAAACAAAGGATTTCAACTTCACTAGTATATTGCATTTTAAACCTTGGGGTTATAGATTCATTGATTTGCCTTATGGGAACTGCCTGTTGTGTGAGACTAGGTTTTGAGGTTTTAGTCCTGTAAGTCTGACTATGTGCCAGATTGTTTTGTTGTCCACAAGTGGTCTCACAATTTTCAGGTACTTTCATGACAGGTGCATTCATGATCAACACATGGTTTTGTTCCCCTTGTTTCATTGTTTGATGACTATATTGTCTTCGTGTGTTTTTGTGGTAAACGGTTCAAGGTTGGATTCTTACCTTACACCATCGCACATTTTCTTGCAACTGATACTTGACACTAAGTGTATAAAATACCATGCTATTATCATGTCGTATCAGCGCTGCCAGACGTTTCCTATTGAGAAAGTATATTGTCTCCAAAATGAGCATAGAAGATATAGTGACTGTCAGACATACAGCAAATACAAATTTCATCATAATTAATTGAGAGATGGCTAACAACGTATAGACAAGAGAAATAAAAAAGTTGGAGAGAAGAAGGATTAGTGAAATCCATGTGCGAGGTTTATTTTCGTAGTCTCTGTAATTCCAAGGCGATTCGAGAATTTATAGCAACAATTTGTAGATTTAGTAGTTTTTGTATTGTTCTTAAGTGAAAAATATTACACAGATACCCGAGTCCAGCTCGTTTTACGTTTCCGAAAACTCACTTGAGCAGGATTGTCGCCATTGCTCTTTCACCTGTAATGCACAAAAGACAGTGAACTCCAAAAAACATATAATGATATCGAAAGATCGCTGCCCAGAAAAGTAACTGAGACTTTGTTTGACTGGAGTTTTTTGAAAACTGGAATATGAACACCAAACATCGGCTGATGACTAATTCCAACCAGCTGAACACTCCTGCTATCACAATCAAGCGGTTGTTACGGTGAGGTGTGCTGAAATTCATTCGACTCGAAAATAGTTTTTTCTTCAAAATTGTACTTTTATCAGTTGATTTTTGCCGCCTGTCAGCGGCTACAATCTTTTGGCAAAACCAGGTCACCCGGATCCAGGTCACCCGGGTCCAGGTCACCCGGATCCGGGTCACCCAAATCCAGGTCACCCGGGTCCAGGTCACCCGGATCCAGGTCATCCGGATCTAGGTCACCCGGATCCAGGTCACCCGGATCCCGTTCACCCGGGTCCAGGTCACCCGGATCTAGGTCACCCGGATCCAGGTCACCCGGATCCAGGTCATCCGGATCTAGGTCACCCGGATCCAGATCACCCGGATCCTGGTCACCCGGGTCCAGGTCACCCGGATCCAAGTCACCCGGACCCAGTTCACCCGGATCCAAATCACCCGGATCCCGGACCCAGGACATAGGACCCAGGACCTAGGACCCATGATCCCCGGGTCACCTTCTCTGAAGCTCAGAGAAGGTGAGAACTGTTTCTCCCTTTCATTTTCCTCTTCTTTCATATTACTCTCCCAGAGGTCAATGGTTTCTAAACCAATTCACGTATTCGTTTTTTCTAGAATCGTAAATTTCTTCCGAAGCATTTTTTTTCCCCACGTGGTTTCTTTGTTAATTTTTTTCATCACGTTTAAATAAGCTTGAATTTTCACTTTCCAAATCGGTGAAATTCCTAAAAAAGATTTTTCCTTTGAACCTAATTATCTTGTTTCCTGTTTGAGATATTAAAACATTATCAACGGATGAAATGTTTCTGATACCAAGAAAAACATTTTGAATATCTTTTACAGGAACCGAGACATATTTGACCAAAGTTACGAAATTATGGTTGTCATTAGTTGTCGGATTACGCCCATACTTTTTGCCGCGCCACCGGCGCTTCAAACAGCTGGCTGTTGCACCTTCGCCGCAATTCAATCTATTCGAATTCTCACCAACAGACGCGCCTAGCTTTTTACGTATAAGAAAGAATCAAAAAATTGCGAACACACTCACTTAGAATTTGCCATGCAAAGCAAACCAAAAAAAGTCACTAATAATGAGATAAGCAATAAAAAAGAAACAACAACGAATTCAAAGACTGAAGAATCCCGATTAGAGTTGAAAGTAAACACCAATACAATATTCACATCACCAGAGTCTTCTGAAAGTTCTTCAGTTTTCCGATTTTTAGGGGTTTTGGATAACTTAGAAATTAATTTGGAAAAACTCACGAGATCTATCCAAAACTTCCTCTTTTGTTGCTAGTTTTACAGAAAAGGCATCAAAATACGAAGATAACATTGTTAAATGAGAAATGAGTCAAATGGAAAAAAGTAAAAACTGAAAAAAAAAACGAAGCACCGCCCCAAAAATATAATCACCTGTTTTTGGTAAAAATTTGTCAGAAAATTTTAGACAGACGACTTTTTTTTCAAGGAAACAAATACATTTTTCAGCAGTTTTAAAAATTCGGAAAAAATAAGAACACCCAGACAAAAAGAAGAAATAGTCAAAAAATAATAAAATACTGAGAATTTTACAACTTAGAAGATTTGTTGTCGAGTATTGCCATTTTCACCAACTGGGTAGCCTTCATTGCTGTCCCCCATCCTAGGGTGAAACCATTTCCGCCATGACCATAGTGATGGACAACCTGAACAAATGAAATTAAAAGTCAAAAAAATAACATCAGTTTAAGAAATAATTATTTGCTCATAGAAATTTGTGAAAATCTTACCGTATAAGGTTTTCCCGATTTCTCACTTGTTTTATCTTGTTTCTCAATTCGAATAGCTTTCCGAGCCGGCCGCAAACCTGACCATTCTCCCAGAATCTTTGGGTCCTATATGTTAAATTTGGTGCCAACATTTATTATATAAAGAAATAATTTACCCTCATGGCTGGATGTAACTTCACATATCTCTCCAAGATATCCTTTCGATCAACATCCGTGATTTCTAAATCCCACCTATTTTCTTGTTTCACCGATCCAATTACAACGCTCTGTTCTCTGAAAGTTTAAAATATCGCTATTTCGGTTTAGAGACACAAATCTCACTTGGGAATGGTAAAAGTTATAAAATCTCTATAATTGAAATGTTTGTGCCAATGTGCGTCTACATCAAGCACTACTCCTCGGATTGGGTATACTGTATCATCGTCTCCAGCCAGTTTACCTCCATTAAGGCCAGCACAATTTACAAGGATATCGAATCCTTCGTCAGCAAGCTAAAAGGCCAGATTGTGAATTTCTTCAACATCAATATTATTCAATAATTCGAAAAGTAGATACTGGGTTCTTATGTTCGACTAGGTTTTTCCTATTCCAGTCAATTAAAATAAAAGCGTTGATTGCTTACCTGTTCAAGGTTTTCCACCTTCTGCTCTCTAAACTGGACTCTATTAGCAATGCACTTGGATTTCAGGTAAGGTACATATTTATTTCCTTCTGACGCAAATGCCGTGTAGTGAATGCAGTGTCTAAAAAATAATACTGCTCATCTTCCAGAAATTAAAGTTGCATTTTATTGAAGCAAACTAACTTTGATGGCTCCGGGAATAATTCCTTAATTTCTCGCTCTTCTAAAAATCTAAAATTGTACACAACATCTCCGTAAGCTCTTTGCTGCTGTTCCAATCGCTCTCTGGTATCTGACTGGATATGTCCGGAAAGAAGCTTCACCCCAGTTTCGTCCCCCTTCTCAGTACGATAAAGATGTGCAAACCAAGCAAAAGTGTATTTTCCGTAATCCCTGAAAACAGTTTCGTAGAGCAGGTTAAGAGGTGTTTTGGTAATGAATTTTTAATAAATTAGTTTTGGCTATTGGCTTTCGATTTTCGTTTCCTAGGAGCTAGTTTATCTTTTAAATTTTACATTTTTGAAAACAAGATTTAGGAAGAAAGAATCACCGATTATTTTCATCATCAATTCTAAATAATCCTGCTGGTCCAGCACTACAAGTCTCAACAAATGGGCGATCATGGAGTACAGTAATCTGAGAGTTTGGGAGTGCTAACGAAACTTGGAGGGCCGTAGAACATCCAACGACGCCTTCTCCAATGATTGCTATCTTTTTCAGCATTCTGAAAAAATTGTTTAAAAAAATACTTTAATTAGCAACATTTTATTTAGTTGGGAACCAGGAAGAAAGTTAATTACAAAAAAAAAGAAATTTAGAAGAATGGAATCGAAAATCAATTAAAAAAAACCAAAATAGAATCGAATCAGTTCGTAAAACACAATTAAACACGTTCTCTTATCTTCATTTTAAGTCCTTATCATCTCTTTTTCCGCAATTGTCTTGTCCGTTTCTCTCCGTCCTCCTTAACGCTCAATTGTTGATTTAAAACGTTGAAGTAGTGATCAGATGATGTAGCGAGAGATGCGTGAAGAGTATTTGTGACAGTGTCGCGGTGCTGAGAAATATTCTTTTAAAACATATTCGGGTTGGATGAATAACCTTTTTCTGAAACACCCATAGGTAGAGAGGCATGGCCACTGAGTAGAGAGGAACGAAGTTGACTACTGAAAAATTGGAGCTTGATAGATGAAAATTGAAAACTGAGAACATTGTGTTTTTTTCAAACTCGACTTTTAAGAACGAGCTTTAAATAAACTTAAACTCAATATTTTGGAATAACTCAAATTGCAAAATATAGACCTTGTCTAGTTCTTTAGTTTATACAATTCACCTTCCACCAACGCATGATAAGTGGGTCGTTCCATTTCTGAACTATAATAGTGAACAGGCGCTGATAGTGTGAAACAGGTGAATACAAACATCAAGTCGCAAAGTGTGAATGATTGTAGAAGTCGAATATTCCTCATATTGGCTTCCAACTGGTAACGATTGCTGAGAGTGGCGGTAACAGATCGGGCACGAATTCTCTGTAAACATTTTTGAATCTGTTCTGAAATTTCCAAAAAGTTGTATCGCGGTTCTCAAAAAACAGAGATGAACTTTTCGAGATAAATTTATTGCTAGTTAAACATTTTATTTTCGAGTACCAGTCTCTGTTCGTGAAGAAAAATTACCCCCATTCAGAAGCGGAAAATCACATTTTCGGATTATTATTTTTCTTCACTGACCTTATTCAGCCTCAGGAGACATCGATTTATAATTCGCGCTATAATCTGAAGTACAATGATTAACACTTCTGGAATGATGACCCATAGAGGAAAGGTGACAGAGATGCTCTGAAAAGAAAATTATCTCAACATTTTCTCTAAAGTAATTTTCATTGTGTCTGAACTTGAGTCAAAAAGCTGGTTGAATTTTTGAACTAGCTTGTCGGAAACTCTATATATTGTCCGCTTTTAAATAAGGCGGAATTCATCATGACACCTCTTAGATTTGAAACTCACCGAGCAATAGTAATGTGGGGCATCAAATTCATATTCATGAAACACCGAAGCCATTAACACCAATGAGCACACAATCTGAAACGTATTTTGACAGTTAGGGTTTCTACGCAAAGGTTTATTAAGATTCACACCATTTTGTAGTGCCTTCAAGATTGAACGTTTTGAGTCGAACAGACTTACCTGACAGAATCCAATTGTGATTCCAATTGATTTATATCCATTCTCATAGGTTTGACTATAACAAGTCGCAAATCCCCTTTCGATCATAAGAAATATAGTAGTAGTACTAGACAAAAGTAGACCAAACATATAAGGAAATCGTAGAACAAAGCATCTCATGGATCCGGGTTGCATATCATAACAATCGTTTCCAATAAAGTAGAAATACAAATCGAACAAATGCATGAACAATCGAGGAACACAATGCATCAGGAGAGCAGCGCAATGGATTTTCAGGAGCAATTTTAAGTTGAAATGCATTAGTTTATAGCGACAAATAGATAGCCAAGTGTGGATGAGACAAAACACAGCGATTCCGCAACAGAATAAGTTGAAGTAGAGGACGGATTGAAGGAAATGGGAGTTCGCTACTTGGAGCATGACAGAGCAGTTAAAAAAAACAGGATCCAAAAATCCCGTCATTCTGAAAAATTTTTTATGTAATGTGACTGAAAATCTTGTTACGAAAACTTTAATAAATTTTTTCAAAACTTTCAAAGTGAATCTAGAAAAGTATTATAGCATGCAGAAGGAAGATACGTTTTCAGAAGAAAAGCAACGAAAATGATTATATTTGAGGACAGAGCAAAAAAGAAAAACTAAAAGAGAAACGTTTTTCGACTTAGAATAATTAGAAGTTGAAGTGGTGCTTCTTCACTAGACATAATAAAAGGAGAAGAAGAAAAAACTTCGCGTTTTTCTGGATGTCGTTTTAAAAAACTTCATGAACAATCACTATTTCAGTAATAGACCAAATGATCTAGGCGTTCAAAAAATTTCTGACATTCTGGAAATTTAGCAATTTCATGTTTTAATTAAACAAAGCAGAAAATTAAAAACTCAAATATTCCTAAAGACATTAATTTTACTTTTCAAAATGATTCACAATGTTAGATGAGGAATTGTGAAGAAGTTTTTCAAAAAAGGCTACATGAATACAAAATGGTGGACAATTTTTTCTAACCTTTGATGCTTCGTCTTTTTTTCATTCAAGAAAGTTTTTTGCCCATTCCCCCTCCTTTCTGAAAATTCGTGTGCGGACCAAGAAAAAAAAAGAAATACATGTATGTTTTTTGAATATCGCTAAACAAATATTTCTTGAGTTGGTGAAGTAATAGAGAATAATTTTACGAGGTTATTCGAAAAAAAGGTTCTGAAAATTTCCGACTGAATTTCTTGAAGTCTTGCTCATCTCTCAATAGCTAACACTTGTTAAGGAGTTGTTTTTTTTCCCAGCTATTTGAGCATTCGTATGTAAATGACCCTAGCAAAAAAGAAAACAATAGGATGACAGAGGCAAAAATTCGAGAGACTAAAAATTGAGTATTGGGTTTTATCCGTAAAATTAATATAAATTTTAAGAAGGTCCTAAAAATTTCCAGAAATTGAAGTATTCGAATACAGAGAAACATGAAAAAATGTTCATAAACGTGCAAAATTCAACGTTTGAAAACCGTTGAACGGGAAAGAATTTTCGAGGCAGGAAGTGAACTTTTTTGAACAGTGTGCTAAACTTTCAGGCACATACAACCCATATTTCGAATTCGAAACGCCCTTAAAAAATTTTCAGCAGCTAAGACATGCTGGAAAAAACCTTAACATTTTTCTTTTGCTCTCAAACTCGGAAAAATTGATTTACATATATTTCCTAATGAGCCATCTCATGAATACCATTTGAGAGAATGTTTTCGTGGTAAATAGAGCAAAAAAAAAGATGAAAAGGGAAAAACTCATCTCATTTTCTTTCTCTCTTGGGTTTTTCCTCATCGGAAAAAATAGGAAAAAAAGAGAATTTTTTCTAGGAAAAATAGGTACTGAGCCCTAGAGAGGGGGTGTCATGAATAAAAAATTAACGGGAAAATTGAGAAATGTGTTGTTCGGCGCTCTCTCCCTTGTTTTTTCGAATGGTTCGTTATTTTCTGAAAAATTGGAAAAGAGGATTGAAAATTTAAACCACCTAATTGAATTCATTGCGGAGTCACTTGATCTTTTTTCAGAAAAAAGGAATTTTTCAGAATCTGGTTGGAAAGAAAAACAGAATCTCTATTTTAAGATAGCCAAAAACGTAACATCGTCAAAAAATTAGATTTAAGTCGGGTTTTTTTGAAAAGTTCAAACTTTCTCTCGATATACCCATAATGCGTTTTTTCAAAACATTCTTGGAATCGAAAAACTTGAGCAAATAAAAATTTTTGGATTCATAAAACAACAAAAAACAGAAGCAGGGAATATTATTTCGGCTGAACGATCATTTTATTGTTTTTGAGAAAAATTCAAAGAAGAATCTAGAGAAACGGAGAATATAGGAATTTATGAATTATTAAAAAGAATCCTGGGATATTTTTTATACTACATTTTCTAGAAGTTTTTGTAGGAATTGAGAAATTATAAAAAACAGAGAAGCTTACTTCTCAAGGGTTCCCCATAAACTGTCGGTGTGTCTTCCATTTCCGGCCATTTGGGTTTCTCTGAAAAAAAGAAACTTAGAGCTTTGATTGAACAATAGTCTCAAATTATGGCACATAGATTCTATTCGTTAAAAAAATTATTAGACATTTATGACGAGACAGAGAAAAATGTTGAACCTAGA
>NC_013488.2:19356264-19363705 GCF_000004555.2 Caenorhabditis briggsae | reverse complement strand
TGAGTATCACAGTTTTAAACGATGAGCGAGAATACGCGCGTTGCAACCCGTTGATTTTTAAGAAATAGATCATGATCTAGTTCAAACCAGCGTTCATTTTGAAATTATTAAATTTCTTCTGGCCTACGAGTCTGCTGGGGCGCTTTTTCTGACCCCCTCGCCTGAACCCAAGTGTAATCCCCAATTTTCGAGTTATTCGAAGTGCCTTCAATACTTTTATAGTAGATCAAAAATAGATTTCAAATTTTCAAATAAAATTATTTTCAATAATAATTATAGATCAAAAAAGAGCCCTAAAATCAACACAAACTTTTTCCATCCTTGCTTCATCGATTTTTTTCTTCATCTTTTCTGGTAACTCTTGTATTTCTTCTTTTTTATCTCATTAATCTATATTTCAAGCAAATTTTAAAACTGTTTTTCAGTGTCAGCAACCCTTCGAAAATTTGGCAGACATTACTCCAGTGTGGATGAGGTGGGTTTTCTTTACTTTTAAGTGTGAACGTTTAACTGTCACTCTATAATGTTCTCCGTCTTAGAACCACCCACCACTAGACAGAATGAAGCAGTACATATATGAGATTGTCCGGAAAGAAAGTAACAATGTTTTTCATGTTCATTGAATAATGAAACCTCACTATAGTTTGCGGCAAATCATGCTCCCTATTCATGGTGATCAGTTACAATATAAGTTTACTTCATGAGTTATTTAGTTTCGCTTGTCAATGTTCAAAACACTTTTGAAATGTTCAGAAATCAAAACTTTTTTCCAGTCGAAAGATCATTTCAGATCTTCGAATTGGAGAAATCCAAAAAACAAAACTATTTAGAAAAAGCTGTTCAAGAACGTAGGTTATTCCACTTCAAAACTATAGTGATTTCTCAATTTCACAAAATGTTAACTATGATCTCATTCGTTTCATCATCTTTTTTTTCATTAATCATGAGTCTAGTCTGTTCTCATTAAAGTTTCTCATGCATGTCCTTAAAACTTCCTTAACTTTTTTTTCTTCTCTTATATCATCAAACTATTTCCTCTGTAAGTTTGAGAGTATCAAAAATTTAACGGTAAATCTAGGTATCTCAATTTTCAATTCTAACAACAGTGTTAGTAATTTGGATCAAGAACTTTTTGATTTCCAACTATTTTCTAACAAACTATTTCATGATTTCCTGTTTTTTTCCTTATAATGTATGATCTATTTATCCTCATTTTATCCTTAAAACATGATTTTGGAATCTCAATGTTTCCTTCTTGATGTCTGAGTCTTATGATTTGATAATTTTCAAAATCAGCCGTGCGGAAGTCTCAGGGGAAAAGGAAAAATATGGTTTTTGGTTTCAAAACTCTTACTTCTAATGAGAAAAAACTTCTTTTTTTTGAGGAAACATAATTTTAATAGATGTTTGATTCTCAAAGTTCCTTAAACTGAATACTTCACTATATTGAATGCCTTTTGAACCTCAGAAAGTCCGACATTCCGAACTTTCATCACAATTTTTTCATAACTCTCAATCATTCAAAACTTTCAGACTGATGCACAAAATGATATTTCTCATAATTTCGTGCTATCTCAACTCCTTTCTGGCAATTTTCACAAATTCCATTTTAATTGCTTTAATCATTCGAAAGTCTCCCCGATCCATGGGAAATTATAAATATTTGATGTTGATTTTTTCAATTTTTGGCATAGTTTTCGCTATAATCGATGGAACAAACCAGCCAATGCTTCACTTTTTCAATGGTGCTTACATAATTTTTAGCAGGAATTCTCTAGGGCTTCCAAGGAAAATTTCTTTCTGCTTTATAGGTAAACTTTTGGAATCAAAAAGTCATTTAAAAACTATTTCCAGCACTTAATTGCTCATGCTATGGAATGATTATGATGCTACTGGTTTTTCACTTTGTATATCGTTTTCTTGCCATTTGTAAACCCCACCGACTGGAAATTTTCACATTTCCGAGCTTTAATTATTTAATTGCAATTTTTTTCGTAATCAGTCTTGAATGGTGGATTGTAGCAATTTTTGTAGCTGGAGAGAATCCAGTAGTTGAAGAACACATTAGGTAAAATGGCGAGAATATTTTCAAAAAAAATCAATTATTATAGAGAGACAATGTTGACCAATTATGAATTGAATCGGGATGATTACACATATGCAAGTTCTTGGTTTTATGTGAGTTTCTTTCTCATAAGATAAATTCGAAAAAAAAATCTCAGAGAAAAAATCCAACAACTGGAGAAGATCATGCAAGTATTCCGGATTTTTTATTTTTGGCGAATCTCGGAATTATTATTGTGAGTTTCAAAAGAAGTCTTGAAAATACAACGACTAAAACATAATTTCAGTAAAAAATGCAATTCCAGAATTAAAAAAAGGCCTGAATCTTATATTTGTACAAGTTATGGCTGAAAAATATCTTCTAAAATCAAAATATTGTTTCATATAGGATATCCAGAAATTTCCAAAACTTCTAAAATTTCCAGGCGTCTGGGTTTTCTATAATTGCGTACTGTTGGCTTCGTCTCCGTTTTGAACTCTTAAAATCCGCTCGAGATCTCACACAAGTGTCCCAGAAGACTCACGAAATGCAACGTCAGCTTTTTCGTTCTCTCATTGCTCAAACTCTATTTCCAGTTTTCCTAATGTTCATTCCAGCCGGTATATTGCTCAGCTTTCCTATTCTAAAACAAGATATGGGACCGATTGAGCTTATTATTCTACCATTAATCACCACTCAACCATTCATGGATGCTCTGGTTCCCATGTATTTCATAAGAGACTATCGGATGGAAATCATGAAATTTTTCAAAAAGTCTGGAAATCGAATTGGCAATTCCAGTCAGGATAAATCAAACACTTCTAAAGTATTTTCTTTGAGAACCTAGATAATGTATTGTTTAAATTTTTAAAATATGTTTTATTCAAAAACAATTGCTCAAAAAATAGAACAAAAATACAAGACAAATTTGAATTAAAAATCACATTTTAATATTGCAGGTTTTATAATTCTAAGAGAAGAATTGGAAGAGTGAAAAAAATTAGAGCAAAAAAAAGAAAAAGAAAAAAACACCGGATTCTGTACGATAGGAGATCATGATGGAAGGAAAAAATCCGTCTAAAAAGTTTTCAAATAACAATTTTCAATGGATTTTTTGAATTTAGAATCACAGATTTGTTTGCAAGATAATATAGTTTGAGAGGAACAGACAATATAAAATACAGTTATTCAAAGAATTTTAACTTTTTAAAAATTAAACATTTTGGGATGACTAAAAATTGAAAATGTAGAATTGGAAAATAACAATATTTGTGAATTAACAACTTCTGTGATTCGAAGTCTGGTTTTTTGATTTTTTCAAATTTCCCATTTTCTATATCGAATCAACCAAAAAAATTAATTTTGAAGCGAGTCGTGTCGAAAACAAAAAAATTCAGAGTTTTAAACTTCTTCAAAGCTTGAAATCAAAGGAGTAGTCACAGTCGCATAAATTCCTCCAGTTGGACAATTTGACAACTGATCTACTGTACATTGAGGAAGGCTTCCATTTCCAGAAGATGCTCCAGAAGACGTCGAAGAGGATGTGGAGCCAACCGAGATTCTAGGAATCGAAGCAGAGTTTTGAAGTCCGTTGGAAGATGGAGAAGTGGTAGAGATTTGAAGAGGTTCACGATGAGATTGGCTGGCATGAAGCATAGGAGATTGAGATGGGAGAGGAATGGCTGGAACCACAGTAGGAAGAACAGTACCGATTTGAGTGGATGTTGAGAAGTAGGCGTCGTTTGATGAGGTGTTGGCAGGGGCACAGCATGGCGGTCTGGTGTTCAGTGTCATCTGGAGTTCCATGATTTTTTGAGTGAGCACGTCGATTTGAGAAATGAAGTGATCTTGGGTTCTATGCATCTCCCAGAGAGTCTCATGCATATCACTGTGTAACTTCCCAACATCCAACAGTGAATTCCCTTTCTCTTGGAGCTTCCTTTGATCCCACTTGATTCGGCGAAATTCGTTGATCGAGTGGAGGAAACGACGTTGATGGTGGCGGAGACGAAGATCGTCACCCTTGTGAAGAGCCTTTTTGTACTTGTGGATAAACCTGAAATGCAGTCATTTAGTCTAGAAATCTTTTTGATTTTCTCCCTGAAGACTTTTTGAAACTTTTTCAATTTCCGAAATCTAGCTGAAAATAATCGAAAAAAATCCAAAATTTTCAAAATATACAAAAAAATTGCTAGACTTACCAAGTCTCCTGAAGCACACTGGCTGCTGCATTTTTCCGTTGATTGGTTAATTTGGAATCAGCCATAAAGTTGTTCACATGCTTCTCGGCTCTAGATAACTCTAACTTTCGAGAAATTATTGCAATTAGAGCAGATGACACTCCAGCACCCTAAAACAATATATCGTTAGCTCAATCACTGTCTATTCATCATCAATTACCACAATTCCAGTAGTAATCGAAAGGCAGCGTCCGCAGTAGGTATTTGGCACAATGTCTCCGTACCCAATAGACATAAAAGTGACCATTATAAACCACATAGAGTTGAGATAGTAGTGCTCCACGTCTAGTTGACCGTCGTATCTGGATATAATTAGCAGTAATTAGAATGATTGGATTAGATAATCACCTTTCACACTGTGTGAACATCCAAGACATGCACATCCAGTAGGATAGAGTGAAAACTATGAGGACGCGAAGTGGGTGATCGGCCATCATAGTTTTGATCACAAATCGGAAATCCATGGAGATTCGGTTGAGTGCGGCAATTGAGCGGGTGGCGGCATCCTGAATAATGTTTTGTAGTCTGTCAGGAAATTGTATCAGTATCAGTTTGATATGAATATTAATAGTTCACTCAAAAAACAATAATGCGCATTTACCTGAAACTGTTTGCTATGAAGAACCATAAATCGGCAGACGAGATAAGAGCGTAGAAACATTGGAACAGATAGAAGCACATCCACAGGTACATTGATCATTTTGACATGACGAGTGTCCGCGTTGATGTATGGCATTTTCATGAGACCATCAGAGAAGACTTCTGGAATTCCCATGTAAACTTTTTTTTCCTAAAACTACAAGAATAAGCCTAACTATTGTCTGTCTCTAACTTCATAAATTCAGTTAAAGTTTGACGATGTTTGTTTTTATTAAAAGTGCCTAAAAATCGAAATTTCTGAAAATTGTGCTTAAAACCGTAATAAATTTTCCCCGGTTCAAACTCGCCAGGAAAAGGACAAATCATACAAACGAGCACTTCAATGAGCATTTTCACAAATCGATCGGTACTAAACGCGACTCGCCAATCGTCCGCTCCACTATCAATCAGCGCAATCTTCACTTCAATCGCATGATAGTTTACCAGACAGCAGATCAGAAAAAATGTAGAGACAACACATGCGGAACGGAGGGTAACGGAAATGGGGGAAGCCTGAAAACTTGGTATTAAGTGCGTAATTAGGAAAATTTGTTACTTTTGTAACACCGGTAGAGTCAGAAAGAGCTGTAAGTTCAGAGTCGATAATGACAAGGATCAGACCAAGGACTGCAAGGAAGAGGGAGATGTCGCAGACCTGAAAGTTAGAAATTAGCGGATTTTCAAAAAAAGTTTAATTCCAAAAGCTTTTTATTGTACCCACCCGACCACATTTTTTTAACTGTGTTTTTTTCCGGTTTTGTGACCTGCTGACTAAATTTGCACATACATATTCCACTCTTCGATGAAATAAATAAATAAAATTACATGAAAATTTTTCTTCTTCTGAAATTGATAGGGCAGGTGCTAAAACCGAAGATAAATCAATTTCTTTGGAGGTTGGCTTTTTTGGCTTTCTTTCCAAACGAAAAAGTCATGTCGAACTAAGATGATGATGAATTTTTGGTGAAAAAACATCTAGGTCACACGAAAGTGAACATTGGTGTCAAAAAAATCAGAATTTAGTGCGAAATATTTTATCCAATTTCAGACTTTACTTTTTCCAGGAAACTTCCCACGATACCGATTTCTCCTAAAATCCGAACTTGCCTTATTCCGTCTGATAAACAACTGTTTCCGTAGGCGACATCTCATTTTGGCCGTGGAGTCGCTGAAAAGATAAAAAATTATAAAAAATCAAAACAAAGACATAAAAACGTTTCTAATATCTTAATTTCAAAATTTCGAAAGCTACTTACTCAAAGAAAAAGAATATTGTGTCCACTATGGTTTTTCGTGTGAAGATTCGCATCTTTTTTATGATTGAAAATATAAGAAAATATCCTTCGATTTCGAATTTCTTCGAAATATCATAAGCTTGGAGGAATGGACAACTGGGAAGTGAAAGTTCAAATATGTTTACTTTAAATTAGTTTGACACTTTTTCATCCGAAATGACCAGATGTTATGAGGAGCGAAAGCATAGCGAAAGCCTTCTGATTTCTCTGAAGCTCCGCCTATGTTTTTTAGTTCATATAGGAGAAAAATTGAGAGAGAGAGAGAGACAGAGATATAGGAATCGAAAAGAATTGTGTCCATTTTTTCAGATACAATTTCATTTTTTTTTTCAAAGTGTCTCGTGGTTTTCGACTCATTAGACACAGAAATATATTCTCATAGAGAATGTAAATTTGAGAAGGCTTGTCACGAAATGTGGATTTTTCATGTGAGTCTGAAGAAGTGAGACATCTGTTGTTCCATATTTGTGACACTCAAGAAAACTACGGGAAAAATGAAAGGATTCAAAAATGTTCTAGTTTTGATATCGCTGAAACTTTTTTTTGTTTTAAAATTCTAGAAAATTTGAAAATAAAAAACTATAGGAAATTTGAAAGGAGTTACCAGAAACTTAGAACTCAGAAACCAAAAAAGTGTGCAAATACAAAAACTTATCAGGTCAAAAATTCAATGCATTCTAAGGAACTTATAAAACTTCTGAATCTAAAACCTTCAAAAGCAATCATCTGATTCTCTCAAAAATGTTTACACCTTGAAAAAAAACCTAAAACTCGAATTACCGCCATTCATGTGGATAATAGAATACATTCAGCTCCGGGTCAGTGAGCGCTTCCTCTGATAGCATAGCTTTTCATAAATAGACAGGGAAGGAAAATGATCCAGCCGAATCCTTTTTCTCTCAGATTTTCAAGGAGAGAATCTTCTCGGGAAATATAGAAAATCGTAGAAAAAGAAGAAGAAGAAGAAGACAAAAAGTGTCAGAATTCTTTCATCGTTCCATCCAATCAATCTCCGCCCCTTTTCCCTTTCTTTTATTCAATTTTGTCAATGACACTTGTGTTGTCAGAAAGCGTCCAAGAAAAGAAATTCAGAGAAAAAGTGGAAAAAGACCAGAATGAAATTACTTTTGGAGCTGTGAGAAGATACGGGCTAAATTTGTAAACGTCAGAAAGCACTGGAAATATTTCAAACGGCACAAAAAACCCTATGAATTCTAAAAAGT
>NC_013488.2:19312639-19355264 GCF_000004555.2 Caenorhabditis briggsae | reverse complement strand
GAAAATTTGGCAGACATTACTCCAGTGTGGATGAGGTGGGTTTTCTTTACTTTTAAGTGTGAACGTTTAACTGTCACTCTATAATGTTCTCCGTCTTAGAACCACCCACCACTAGACAGAATGAAGCAGTACATATATGAGATTGTCCGGAAAGAAAGTAACAATGTTTTTCATGTTCATTGAATAATGAAACCTCACTATAGTTTGCGGCAAATCATGCTCCCTATTCATGGTGATCAGTTACAATATAAGTTTACTTCATGAGTTATTTAGTTTCGCTTGTCAATGTTCAAAACACTTTTGAAATGTTCAGAAATCAAAACTTTTTTCCAGTCGAAAGATCATTTCAGATCTTCGAATTGGAGAAATCCAAAAAACAAAACTATTTAGAAAAAGCTGTTCAAGAACGTAGGTTATTCCACTTCAAAACTATAGTGATTTCTCAATTTCACAAAATGTTAACTATGATCTCATTCGTTTCATCATCTTTTTTTTCATTAATCATGAGTCTAGTCTGTTCTCATTAAAGTTTCTCATGCATGTCCTTAAAACTTCCTTAACTTTTTTTTCTTCTCTTATATCATCAAACTATTTCCTCTGTAAGTTTGAGAGTATCAAAAATTTAACGGTAAATCTAGGTATCTCAATTTTCAATTCTAACAACAGTGTTAGTAATTTGGATCAAGAACTTTTTGATTTCCAACTATTTTCTAACAAACTATTTCATGATTTCCTGTTTTTTTCCTTATAATGTATGATCTATTTATCCTCATTTTATCCTTAAAACATGATTTTGGAATCTCAATGTTTCCTTCTTGATGTCTGAGTCTTATGATTTGATAATTTTCAAAATCAGCCGTGCGGAAGTCTCAGGGGAAAAGGAAAAATATGGTTTTTGGTTTCAAAACTCTTACTTCTAATGAGAAAAAACTTCTTTTTTTTGAGGAAACATAATTTTAATAGATGTTTGATTCTCAAAGTTCCTTAAACTGAATACTTCACTATATTGAATGCCTTTTGAACCTCAGAAAGTCCGACATTCCGAACTTTCATCACAATTTTTTCATAACTCTCAATCATTCAAAACTTTCAGACTGATGCACAAAATGATATTTCTCATAATTTCGTGCTATCTCAACTCCTTTCTGGCAATTTTCACAAATTCCATTTTAATTGCTTTAATCATTCGAAAGTCTCCCCGATCCATGGGAAATTATAAATATTTGATGTTGATTTTTTCAATTTTTGGCATAGTTTTCGCTATAATCGATGGAACAAACCAGCCAATGCTTCACTTTTTCAATGGTGCTTACATAATTTTTAGCAGGAATTCTCTAGGGCTTCCAAGGAAAATTTCTTTCTGCTTTATAGGTAAACTTTTGGAATCAAAAAGTCATTTAAAAACTATTTCCAGCACTTAATTGCTCATGCTATGGAATGATTATGATGCTACTGGTTTTTCACTTTGTATATCGTTTTCTTGCCATTTGTAAACCCCACCGACTGGAAATTTTCACATTTCCGAGCTTTAATTATTTAATTGCAATTTTTTTCGTAATCAGTCTTGAATGGTGGATTGTAGCAATTTTTGTAGCTGGAGAGAATCCAGTAGTTGAAGAACACATTAGGTAAAATGGCGAGAATATTTTCAAAAAAAATCAATTATTATAGAGAGACAATGTTGACCAATTATGAATTGAATCGGGATGATTACACATATGCAAGTTCTTGGTTTTATGTGAGTTTCTTTCTCATAAGATAAATTCGAAAAAAAAATCTCAGAGAAAAAATCCAACAACTGGAGAAGATCATGCAAGTATTCCGGATTTTTTATTTTTGGCGAATCTCGGAATTATTATTGTGAGTTTCAAAAGAAGTCTTGAAAATACAACGACTAAAACATAATTTCAGTAAAAAATGCAATTCCAGAATTAAAAAAAGGCCTGAATCTTATATTTGTACAAAGTTATGGCTGAAAAATATCTTCTAAAATCAAAATATTGTTTCATATAGGATATCCAGAAATTTCCAAAACTTCTAAAATTTCCAGGCGTCTGGGTTTTCTATAATTGCGTACTGTTGGCTTCGTCTCCGTTTTGAACTCTTAAAATCCGCTCGAGATCTCACACAAGTGTCCCAGAAGACTCACGAAATGCAACGTCAGCTTTTTCGTTCTCTCATTGCTCAAACTCTATTTCCAGTTTTCCTAATGTTCATTCCAGCCGGTATATTGCTCAGCTTTCCTATTCTAAAACAAGATATGGGACCGATTGAGCTTATTATTCTACCATTAATCACCACTCAACCATTCATGGATGCTCTGGTTCCCATGTATTTCATAAGAGACTATCGGATGGAAATCATGAAATTTTTCAAAAAGTCTGGAAATCGAATTGGCAATTCCAGTCAGGATAAATCAAACACTTCTAAAGTATTTTCTTTGAGAACCTAGATAATGTATTGTTTAAATTTTTAAAATATGTTTTATTCAAAAACAATTGCTCAAAAAATAGAACAAAAATACAAGACAAATTTGAATTAAAAATCACATTTTAATATTGCAGGTTTTATAATTCTAAGAGAAGAATTGGAAGAGTGAAAAAAATTAGAGCAAAAAAAAGAAAAAGAAAAAAACACCGGATTCTGTACGATAGGAGATCATGATGGAAGGAAAAAATCCGTCTAAAAAGTTTTCAAATAACAATTTTCAATGGATTTTTTGAATTTAGAATCACAGATTTGTTTGCAAGATAATATAGTTTGAGAGGAACAGACAATATAAAATACAGTTATTCAAAGAATTTTAACTTTTTAAAAATTAAACATTTTGGGATGACTAAAAATTGAAAATGTAGAATTGGAAAATAACAATATTTGTGAATTAACAACTTCTGTGATTCGAAGTCTGGTTTTTTGATTTTTTCAAATTTCCCATTTTCTATATCGAATCAACCAAAAAAATTAATTTTGAAGCGAGTCGTGTCGAAAACAAAAAAATTCAGAGTTTTAAACTTCTTCAAAGCTTGAAATCAAAGGAGTAGTCACAGTCGCATAAATTCCTCCAGTTGGACAATTTGACAACTGATCTACTGTACATTGAGGAAGGCTTCCATTTCCAGAAGATGCTCCAGAAGACGTCGAAGAGGATGTGGAGCCAACCGAGATTCTAGGAATCGAAGCAGAGTTTTGAAGTCCGTTGGAAGATGGAGAAGTGGTAGAGATTTGAAGAGGTTCACGATGAGATTGGCTGGCATGAAGCATAGGAGATTGAGATGGGAGAGGAATGGCTGGAACCACAGTAGGAAGAACAGTACCGATTTGAGTGGATGTTGAGAAGTAGGCGTCGTTTGATGAGGTGTTGGCAGGGGCACAGCATGGCGGTCTGGTGTTCAGTGTCATCTGGAGTTCCATGATTTTTTGAGTGAGCACGTCGATTTGAGAAATGAAGTGATCTTGGGTTCTATGCATCTCCCAGAGAGTCTCATGCATATCACTGTGTAACTTCCCAACATCCAACAGTGAATTCCCTTTCTCTTGGAGCTTCCTTTGATCCCACTTGATTCGGCGAAATTCGTTGATCGAGTGGAGGAAACGACGTTGATGGTGGCGGAGACGAAGATCGTCACCCTTGTGAAGAGCCTTTTTGTACTTGTGGATAAACCTGAAATGCAGTCATTTAGTCTAGAAATCTTTTTGATTTTCTCCCTGAAGACTTTTTGAAACTTTTTCAATTTCCGAAATCTAGCTGAAAATAATCGAAAAAAATCCAAAATTTTCAAAATATACAAAAAAATTGCTAGACTTACCAAGTCTCCTGAAGCACACTGGCTGCTGCATTTTTCCGTTGATTGGTTAATTTGGAATCAGCCATAAAGTTGTTCACATGCTTCTCGGCTCTAGATAACTCTAACTTTCGAGAAATTATTGCAATTAGAGCAGATGACACTCCAGCACCCTAAAACAATATATCGTTAGCTCAATCACTGTCTATTCATCATCAATTACCACAATTCCAGTAGTAATCGAAAGGCAGCGTCCGCAGTAGGTATTTGGCACAATGTCTCCGTACCCAATAGACATAAAAGTGACCATTATAAACCACATAGAGTTGAGATAGTAGTGCTCCACGTCTAGTTGACCGTCGTATCTGGATATAATTAGCAGTAATTAGAATGATTGGATTAGATAATCACCTTTCACACTGTGTGAACATCCAAGACATGCACATCCAGTAGGATAGAGTGAAAACTATGAGGACGCGAAGTGGGTGATCGGCCATCATAGTTTTGATCACAAATCGGAAATCCATGGAGATTCGGTTGAGTGCGGCAATTGAGCGGGTGGCGGCATCCTGAATAATGTTTTGTAGTCTGTCAGGAAATTGTATCAGTATCAGTTTGATATGAATATTAATAGTTCACTCAAAAAACAATAATGCGCATTTACCTGAAACTGTTTGCTATGAAGAACCATAAATCGGCAGACGAGATAAGAGCGTAGAAACATTGGAACAGATAGAAGCACATCCACAGGTACATTGATCATTTTGACATGACGAGTGTCCGCGTTGATGTATGGCATTTTCATGAGACCATCAGAGAAGACTTCTGGAATTCCCATGTAAACTTTTTTTTCCTAAAACTACAAGAATAAGCCTAACTATTGTCTGTCTCTAACTTCATAAATTCAGTTAAAGTTTGACGATGTTTGTTTTTATTAAAAGTGCCTAAAAATCGAAATTTCTGAAAATTGTGCTTAAAACCGTAATAAATTTTCCCCGGTTCAAACTCGCCAGGAAAAGGACAAATCATACAAACGAGCACTTCAATGAGCATTTTCACAAATCGATCGGTACTAAACGCGACTCGCCAATCGTCCGCTCCACTATCAATCAGCGCAATCTTCACTTCAATCGCATGATAGTTTACCAGACAGCAGATCAGAAAAAATGTAGAGACAACACATGCGGAACGGAGGGTAACGGAAATGGGGGAAGCCTGAAAACTTGGTATTAAGTGCGTAATTAGGAAAATTTGTTACTTTTGTAACACCGGTAGAGTCAGAAAGAGCTGTAAGTTCAGAGTCGATAATGACAAGGATCAGACCAAGGACTGCAAGGAAGAGGGAGATGTCGCAGACCTGAAAGTTAGAAATTAGCGGATTTTCAAAAAAAGTTTAATTCCAAAAGCTTTTTATTGTACCCACCCGACCACATTTTTTTAACTGTGTTTTTTTCCGGTTTTGTGACCTGCTGACTAAATTTGCACATACATATTCCACTCTTCGATGAAATAAATAAATAAAATTACATGAAAATTTTTCTTCTTCTGAAATTGATAGGGCAGGTGCTAAAACCGAAGATAAATCAATTTCTTTGGAGGTTGGCTTTTTTGGCTTTCTTTCCAAACGAAAAAGTCATGTCGAACTAAGATGATGATGAATTTTTGGTGAAAAAACATCTAGGTCACACGAAAGTGAACATTGGTGTCAAAAAAATCAGAATTTAGTGCGAAATATTTTATCCAATTTCAGACTTTACTTTTTCCAGGAAACTTCCCACGATACCGATTTCTCCTAAAATCCGAACTTGCCTTATTCCGTCTGATAAACAACTGTTTCCGTAGGCGACATCTCATTTTGGCCGTGGAGTCGCTGAAAAGATAAAAAATTATAAAAAATCAAAACAAAGACATAAAAACGTTTCTAATATCTTAATTTCAAAATTTCGAAAGCTACTTACTCAAAGAAAAAGAATATTGTGTCCACTATGGTTTTTCGTGTGAAGATTCGCATCTTTTTTATGATTGAAAATATAAGAAAATATCCTTCGATTTCGAATTTCTTCGAAATATCATAAGCTTGGAGGAATGGACAACTGGGAAGTGAAAGTTCAAATATGTTTACTTTAAATTAGTTTGACACTTTTTCATCCGAAATGACCAGATGTTATGAGGAGCGAAAGCATAGCGAAAGCCTTCTGATTTCTCTGAAGCTCCGCCTATGTTTTTTAGTTCATATAGGAGAAAAATTGAGAGAGAGAGAGAGACAGAGATATAGGAATCGAAAAGAATTGTGTCCATTTTTTCAGATACAATTTCATTTTTTTTTTCAAAGTGTCTCGTGGTTTTCGACTCATTAGACACAGAAATATATTCTCATAGAGAATGTAAATTTGAGAAGGCTTGTCACGAAATGTGGATTTTTCATGTGAGTCTGAAGAAGTGAGACATCTGTTGTTCCATATTTGTGACACTCAAGAAAACTACGGGAAAAATGAAAGGATTCAAAAATGTTCTAGTTTTGATATCGCTGAAACTTTTTTTTGTTCTAAAATTCTAGAAAATTTGAAAATAAAAAACTATAGGAAATTTGAAAGGAGTTACCAGAAACTTAGAACTCAGAAACCAAAAAAGTGTGCAAATACAAAAACTTATCAGGTCAAAAATTCAATGCATTCTAAGGAACTTATAAAACTTCTGAATCTAAAACCTTCAAAAGCAATCATCTGATTCTCTCAAAAATGTTTACACCTTGAAAAAAAACCTAAAACTCGAATTACCGCCATTCATGTGGATAATAGAATACATTCAGCTCCGGGTCAGTGAGCGCTTCCTCTGATAGCATAGCTTTTCATAAATAGACAGGGAAGGAAAATGATCCAGCCGAATCCTTTTTCTCTCAGATTTTCAAGGAGAGAATCTTCTCGGGAAATATAGAAAATCGTAGAAAAAGAAGAAGAAGAAGAAGACAAAAAGTGTCAGAATTCTTTCATCGTTCCATCCAATCAATCTCCGCCCCTTTTCCCTTTCTTTTATTCAATTTTGTCAATGACACTTGTGTTGTCAGAAAGCGTCCAAGAAAAGAAATTCAGAGAAAAAGTGGAAAAAGACCAGAATGAAATTACTTTTGGAGCTGTGAGAAGATACGGGCTAAATTTGTAAACGTCAGAAAGCACTGGAAATATTTCAAACGGCACAAAAAACCCTATGAATTCTAAAAAGTTTCTATAAGTTCTAAGTATCAGAAACTGTTTTAATATTTTTAAGATCTGATGTTTCACGAGGCACTTCAAAATTCCAAAATTAAATCTCACTGAATAAATCTTGAATGATTCCGTTCATGAAGAAAATCCAAATTTTAAACCATTTTCGTCTTTTTTCAAACCATTTTCTTTTTCAAACTATTTTCGTCATCGAACCAATTTTGATATTTTTGAAAACACACAGAGAACGTACACGATCTTCCTCAAATCTCGTGTTATGCAAAACCATGGCATCAGGAGAGCGAAAATTGTAGAAATATTCCAGAAAAAAATTATAGTCATGTTTTTTTGCTTTTTGGAATAAAAAATTAGAGAACAAAATTTTTCGTTCTTGTGTGAGCAGGAAATGTGTGCTCCGTGAGAAAAAGCACGAAACCCAAAAAACAGGGTGGAGCTTCCGGAGCTCCGGGAAAAGAACTGCACCGAAATGAATTTTTGATTAGGTCCTTTCTCTTTTACGCTTAAAAAAGCCATGTTGGGAAGGAAACATCTAATTGAAATAAAGTTCACATCTTGAAACAATTTTGAACGAGAAAAACAAAATAATTGGAATAACATTTCACTTTTAGTGAAAACGACCAAAATTTTTAAATACATTCTCAAATGGATTAAAAGATTTCGTATTTTTCGTTCTAACAAAAAAATTTCTCATGAATCTAAAATTTCTTGAAAAGGTTGAAGCTGCGGGAGCACTAAGAGAAATTATGAATGCATTTCTGAAAAATAAAATAAATCCATCTTCCATCCGGCTTTTGGGAACCGGAAAAAAATTTCCAAAAAAGAAAATTTTCGAAGGAAGTTTCTACGGGCGGACCACTATTTTTATGATACCCAGAGGGATCCATGATCTAGTAAAAAAGAAAAACGGCTAGAATTTGAGTTTTGAATTTTTCGTATTCTGGATTATAGAATTTCGAAAAATCAAAGTTTCAAGGGAAAGTATGAAGAAAAATGATGTACTTAAAAAATCTACTTCACATGAAGATTCTGAGTCACTCTGGGTCTGAACTTCGTAGGAGAAAAAATGACACATTAGAGCATTTTAGAAAAAAGCCCCTAAATTATCTTTTTCAGTGTAATTTCCGTTTTCCATAAATCGAAAATGTCTCTCACATTAGTTTCTTATCTCTAGAATCTTTTAAAATCTTTGCTTCAACATGTGATGAAAAAACCAAAAAATATGCTGAGCTCAAAAAAGAGGTTAAAGTGCAGCAGAACACAATTTTTCGTTTTTTTTTATCTGATGAATGCTATGCTCATTGAAGCTGAAAAAAGCAGGAAAAAAGATTCCAAATGACGTGACTCAGAAAAACCCCTTTGTTCCCTCGCAATTTTGTTTATATGTCCTCTATAATCACCTGGAAATGGCGATTCCGTATCCACTCTGTCGTCTTCTGAATCCGGCGATTTTACGTGGAGTCTGAAGGCCAGTCGTGGCTCCAGAAGCCGAGCCTTCCTCGATTGCATCATTGTCAAAACGAACACCTCCGTTCACATAGCGATCGTCTGTAAAAACGAATGTTGATATCAGGAGTCATAATTTTTTAGAGATTCTATCTTTTTTACCTGGAAAATTTGTATAGTTTTGAATTTTGCATTTCTTAATTTTCTACCCACACCTTCAGTATATACCGTAAACACTCTAATAGTAATAAAAAACCTAAAACCTGGATACTCTATGTTAAATTCACAGAGGAAAGTTCAGCATACCGTAAACACTCTAATAGAACGTCACCTGAATTGTCAAATTTGAGCTCATGTATCTCATTTTCTGTAATCACGATAAACATTTTATTAGTTGACAATTTTTCGATCATTCAAAAAAAAAGTGAGATATATCGGCTCAATAGAACGCCATCTGGACGGTCCGGGTGGCGTTATATTAAAGTGTTTACGGTAGTTGAGATGTCTTCAATGTTCATTCATTTTCTTCAATTTTCTTTTACGTCAGATGTTTTCTAGAATCCGGAATTTCTCGAAAAATCAGAATCTAACAATTTTGACAATTCTTTTTTATTTTCACATATTACTCAAATATTTGTTGTATCCAACTCCAAAATTTTCTGACAGTGAGAGAATCCGTCAAAAATAAAAGCAAAAGATTTTCAATTCCCCAGACGGTTGGAACATAATTTTCGATCTCTATTTTTGTGGAATTTTGGGAGAACTCGAATTTTAGAACTTGTTTCTCAAAAAAAAACTATATAATGACTGGTTTTTAAAATTGGTCTGGTCTCTGAGGAATAGAGAAGACCTTCTTTTTGTTGTAGGAGAAACATTGAATCAGTGTATCAAAAAATTCAAAAATTCGCGTTAAGGAATTCAACATTTCATAAGTACAGAAGTTCCAAAGTTCAGGAAAATCAAGAAAAACAATCAAATTGGTGAAATCAAAATTTCAAACACTTGTAGATCGAAACACGGATGTTTTGGGAAAAATACCCATTTTGGGATTTCACAATCCATAGCATCCAAGTTATCGAACTTTCAGAATTTAAAATTAGAAAACTCAAAGTTACAGTTCTTCCCATATCTAAGAATGTTGCAAACCTTCTTCAATCAATATTTTTGCCTCAGAATTGAAACACAATCCAAAGATGAGTGCTTGTAGTTTTATCATATATTCTGACAATACCGAAGATTAGCAATCAGGTTACCACGAAAATTTCTTTCTGGTTGCCACAAACCAAAGAGAAAGAACAGAAATGACCGAATCTCAAGAAAAACAAGAGAGGAAGAGGACAAGAAATGAGCTGAAAAGTAGGCGGAGTTTGAGCTAGGGGAGGCCGGCGGCTGAGTTGCTGCCGAGTAGCGGGCGGGCACCCAGCCGTTTTTAATTACAGAAAAAGGCACCGGGTTTAGGAGAAATAGTTTAGGAAATAGAGAGATTCTAGACAATAAAATGGGCGATTAATTTCTGGACAATGACCGAGAGGCCCATTTTTTTCAACTTGAGTTTCTTGGTAAAACAAAAAAAAAGTGGCGAAATAGAACACATTTAAATTTTATAGAATTCTGCTATTTGGGTCAAAACGTTTCTCTGACCAAAAATTGAGAATTGTACACCCCCTATTTCTCATGCATATTCATTTCAAAATTTATCGAGGGTATTATTGGATGAACTAAAAAGACTAAAAATTGTAAAAAGGGACATTTTGAATACATTTGAAAAATATTATTTTGGAAAAGAAGTTTACTCTTTTTTCAAATAGAACCCTAGATAAATATGAAATTAGGCGGTTCACTTTTGAGAGATTTTTTTCCAAGAAAAAACCAGGTGCAAAAGTGCCAAGTTTTGAAATTGAATCAGTTTTCGTCGGAAATCGAATTTTCTAGAAATTACAAGTTGATATATTTCTGTAGTATTAATAATTTAATTTCGGAAGAAAAACTCAAAAAATGGGGGAAAAATGTTGTGATGGTTTTTTTTTAAAACAAACTTAGGAAAAATCATACTTGCGACCGGGCCTTTGCCGGGCCTTCCTGGGATCCTAGTTTCTTTTAGAATCAACATTTTCAGATCAACTAAATTTGATATGATAGAACATGACGAGTGCTACAAAATGATATTATTTGAAAAACTATGTCTTGTCTATGAACACGGTTACAGACAAAAACTGAGGCCCGGTCCGGGCCCACGCTACAAGCCTCGGCCACTTTATGACTTGTAACTTTGTTCATAGACAAGAAACAATTTTCCAAATAGAATCATTTTGTAGCATTCATTCTATCGTATCTAATTAATTTGGTCTAAGAATTTTTGATTCAAAAAGAAACTATGGCAAGGCCCGTGAAGGGCCCGGCAAAGGCGCGGTTGCAAGTATAGAAGTTTCAGAATTGAAAAAACACGGTTCACCAGGTTTTTTTTTCAATTTTGCACATTTTTTAATTTTCTACACACACCTTCAGTATATATTGAAATGTTAGAAATGATATTCTGGAATTCCAATTCAGAAATTCGGTAATACTTCAAAATTCTTAAAAACAATGCTCACATATAATTTGTGTTAATTAATTAGAAAAATCGAGATTTTGTAAATTTTCAGTTTTAGCCCTCTAACTATTGAGCTATCGGGCCTTTCTAGAAAATAACTTTGAAAACGTGAGAAAACCCTATAAAAATACATTCTTTGCCCCTCGAATAAGCCTAATTGAACCCCGCTAAACAAATCTCCGTAAACAGAAGACAACTTTTTCCAGGAAAAACGGAAAGAGGACGTGATTTTTATCTCAGTGGCACAGAAAAAAGAAGATTCTGCAGAGGTAATGGTGCGGAAATTGCTCATTATGGTGAATAAAAAATTAGGATTTTCTATAAAGATTCTAGATTTTTACGATTTCGAAAGTTCTGAAAAAATCGAAAAAAAAATTTGCGCCTTCATGAAAAAGAACATTTGAACTAACAATGCTATATTTCCTTACTATTGGTCCCTTTTTTTAAATCCCGTCTTTCTTCGAAATGACGCCGCCGTCAAGACTACCCTCTTCCAGGATTAACCCCAAAGTATTACAAATTTCTGGTGGTTCCTATTTTTTTTGTTTCCCAAATTCATTTTTGTTGAGTTTTTTGTTGAGTAATCGTTATTGTGGAGAACACTAAAACATTCTTACAATTAGTTGCGCAGAATGATCTAATTTCCAACAAGAATCAGATTTTTGTGCAATTTTCAGGATTCCAGGATTCAAAGAATTCTTCAAAGCAAAGTGTACTTGAAACTATCTTCTAAAAGTTACCTGATAAATTGCGCTCCATGCAAAGAAAGACGGAGTATTCAGGACTCAAAAATAAAGATATATGTATGTTATTTCATAGTGATTTTCAGGTCTGCACTTCACAATTCAAAAACTGCGAAACTGTAAACTTATGAACAAAGATTGTATTTGATGTTAAATTGTATTTGATGTTAAATTTTTGGCTCTCAACCTTCATCAAACTCAAGTTTTTGATGCAAAATGAAAACAGAAGGAGATTTCAAGAGCTAAAAATGATATGACATATAAATATTTCGAAAAAATCTATACTGGATAATGAAGACAAGTAAACAACCTTGGTTGACATGCCCGCCAAGATCAACTAGGCCGTAACGAGTTCTGTTCATTCAGGCAAATATTTGAAGTCTGAACATTTAGAATTATATTGAATGTAAAACTTCCAAAAACCTAAAAGTAGTGTGAAACACTTCAAGACATGAACTTCTTTCCGTCACACTGTAGGCGATTTAAATATTCGTGTAATTTTACTCTGTCAAGTATTTCCTCAAAGTTAGCTAAACACCCTGAAAAAATAGGTTCTGAAAATGAGCTACAGGTCGATCAGAGAAGCTGAACAGCATACATTATACCTTCTTCGTCAGTATGACAAGCCTCTCCTCACGGTGATACTTCAAGCCATTTCGAAGAAAAAGTTACACCTCTTCCGATGTCCTCCTTATTATTTTTGCTATTAGGTGTGGCTTTTTTTACAGATGGAGTTAATAGCTGAGTGGAATTTCTCTCTTTTTTTTTGAATTTTCAATTCTAGACACTTTCCATTCCATATTCACATGACGTGCTAGATAGTGTTCATGAATAAACAAAATAATGGAGAGGAAGGAGCGAACTATCAGGTTTCACTTTTTTGCGTTGTGGCTTAAAGTGACCAAAAAAAAGCATATATACATATATTTGACTTACATGGATTAGTAAAAATATGAATAATTTGTTTAGGATCGCTTCTAATCACTCTCCGTCTCGTACTACTCCTTCGAAGCGGCCCGTCAAATGTCGAGAACCTTCTGGAATCAAATTGCGATAAGGCCATAAGGGCGGTAGATCCAGGCGCCAAGGTGCTTCTTCTAGGCGGTGCCACGTGGCAACTGGTTTTTCTCGCGGAAGACATCGATGGTGACGTTCCATTGCTCAGCTCGCTGGGCCGTCGACGCGACGACTTCTTCTGACTCATTGTACGTGTTCGCCGTCGATGTGAGCCGCGAGAGAAATCGTTGTGCTCGGCGAGCTTTGATTCGGGGGGACAGCCATGCAGGTCGAGCGAAAGCTGTTGAGGCGGAATCGTCGGGTTCAGTTTGAATTATTATGGACGTGGTGATGGTGAAAAGATCTCAGGTTACTGGAGAATATTGACCTGGTTTCAAAAAACGAGGCAGGTTTTTGGCGGGTAATTTAAGTCTGGAATGAATAGAAGATAAGAGGTGAAAGAATACAAAAAAAGGTGACGTGAAATATTAAAATGAGCAAGAAAATATGTTTGGTGAACCGAATAGGAGATACCTAGAGAACTGGTAGAATTGAAAATTTGGACTAAATTTGAATTCAATCTCAAATGGGTGAAAAATCGCACAGTGTGATAGACACTTTGAGAAAATCGAAAACAGGAAAAAGTCCAATTTTTCGAAAACTGACTAAACAGTAATTTAGGGTGAAAAATTTTACAGAGAAGGTAGTTTAGCTTATCTCATGACAATTCAAAAATATTTAATTTTTTGTATTTTTAGCAGATAAATTTTCAGAAAAATTATTTACAATACTGAACAAGTCTAGCGACCTACTTACAAATAACAAGTTAGGTGCAGACAATTTTAATTTCAAGTTTAAGGAAAACAACGAGTAATTTGAAGTGACTGGAGCATTCTAGTCTTATAACTGGATTAGGAAAATGTTTGATACAAGAGTTTAACATAACAATGCTTTTTCAAAACACCGCCGCTTTTTCAAAAAGCAAATTGAGTTCAAACCTCTTTTAACAGTTCTATAACTTAGTGTAACAATTATATGGCTATAAGTAGAAAATTACAGAAGGTGGGAGGACTTAACTATATATAAGTGGGAAACTGGAAGGAAGAGGAGTGAAAAAAAACGGAAGAAGAAGCACCAGAAGAAGAAGCGTCCCGTTGGTTGCGTGTGTGCAGTGGTATGCACACACAACTGAGTGCTCTTCTTCTTTCTTCTCTTCTAGTCCACCGCTTCTCGAATATCACCTCATTCCCTCACTATCCCCTTTACCCTTTTTTTCAAAAAAATAGAAAATAGTAGGAAGCTCCGCCCAGTTTTAATAGAGGATTTATTGTCATATATTGCTGTGGTAGACCAGAGGATCATATGAAAATATAACTTTTTTAGGATCAAGACTCTCACAAAAAGGTCCTTCGAGAAAGACTCAAAAATAGTAAGGCCTCCTGTAGTAAAAGAACTCCTAAAACTGTATCGTCAACATTTCGTGAAATTGAAGTTTTCTTTTTAGTTGAAGTTCTCTACAAGTTTTAGAACAAGAGTTCACTGAATTCTATGGAAGCGATTGTTTTGAAAAAAAAGGTCTAAAAAAAGGTCCAAAGAAGGCCAATCATCGGTCTTAGAACCAAAAAAGAATTTTGAAAATTACCAGAAATTTCTTCGAGAATCTAAGTAAGCAGCTTTTGAATGGTTATACCGTGAAACCTGTATTAGAAGGGCCCCCCACACTGTCAAGTTTGAGCTCAATTATCACAGCCCTGTAAGGGATATCAAAAATGTGTCAACTGATAAAATGTAAAGGATATTATTATAAACAATTTATTGGTTAAATTTTTTATATCTTTATCAGGAACCGAGATAAATTGGCTCAAAGTTAAAATTAGAGGGCCCTTCCATTACAGGTTTTACGATATTCATAACTAAGATCTTTAAGTTGTTTCAATAATCAAATGAACTGAGGAAAAATCCAGTGACATATCAAAGTATAATATCACATGCGCCTTTAACAGGAGATGGATTCCAAGGCCAAGAAAAAAAAGAGAAAAGGCGAAACGAGGAGAGAAAGCAGAAGTAATCTTATCAGGATTATTGACTCGGTGCCGGGGCGGTTCTGATTATCAGGGAAAGCGAGACGTATGCCCAGAAAAAAAGAGATTTCTTTTCTTTTCCCCCTATTCTCTATAATTTTTTTTTGAACAAAAAAGACATTTTTTTCAGGATGTTTTTTCAGGATTATGCGATTTCTTTTCAGGATGATTAATTCTAAGAAGTTTTTTTCCTGAAAAAAAAACTGAAATTTGAATTTCAATCAATCTTTTTCTTGAAAAAAACCTGCAGAAGCTCAAGAAGAAAGTGTTCATGGTGAAATAGACTAAACGGAATTTCATCCTGATAGTGAGGAAAGGATCAATAAAGGAAATGAAAGGATTATGAAAAAGAAAACCTTGTGGTTCTTAAACTGATAGATATTTTGTTTTTTTTTCTTTATTCACATCATGAACAATTAAAAACAAAAAAACACAAGGAAAAAAATTACAAAAGATAAAACTTCTTTTCGGAGACACGAAGAAAGTGTAATCTGTGTCTCCGAATCTAAAATATTTCCTTAGTGCCATTATCCCTTTCTGAAAAAAGGAGAAACGGATTATCCCTTCTTCTTCTTCTCCTTATTTTTTCTTATTTGTCGTGAAGTGTTACGTTTGTATAAAAAGTGTAAAAGGATGTGCAGGAGAAATAGAGATAGATTGAACAGGAGATAACATAAAAATATCCTTTAGAAGTGTTCTTCTGGGACCTGGAGGGTCCCACAGAAAAGCTCTAAAACACAAAAGAAAATATCAGACTGAACATTTGAAAATTTTGAAGTATATTGTTCAATATTTTTAAAACATGATTTTACATTTTAAAAAACATGACGCGCTATTCAGGAAAATTCCGCAATTATCCCAAGACTAAGAAATCGAATTTTCGTATTATCAAGGTCCATTTTCCGGTTTTGGAGCTCATCTTGAACTCCTTAGTTTACACTGTATAATGTACAGAAAACCCTTCAATGAGATTGAAAGATTTTTTAAGTTTGAAAAGTTCCCAAACTAACCAGCTTTTGTCTCATCATCAGTCGCCATTTCAACATTGACATTTGGTGTGGATTCGCGACGCGGCAAAAAACGAGCGGTAAGAAGGCTCCGGAATTGTTGAGTGTACCCAGAAACACGGAGAATATCTGAGGAGACCTGAAAAGTTATTTTTTAATCGTTAACATAGTTGTTTTGAGTATTCCATCGTAAATAATTTTCAAACACATTAATTGATTATAGCTCACCGAATACATGGAAAAAGCCCTATCCCTCCCCTCATCTTTCTTCTCTCCAGTAGCCACTGACAGTGACCCATTTTTCGAGCCTAAAACCCGTTTTGGTGGCTCCGTTTTTCTTCGATTCAATGGTGAATCTGTTGGTGAGTTCATCAGACGTTCTGAATTCTTTTTGGATGACAAAAATGCAGACAACTAAGAAAAAAGCAGAAGAACGGAAGAACAAAAAAGTGTCGTCAGTTTTTTTTTCGCTTCTCGAAAAGGTGGCAAAAACGCGAGAAAAGCGGACGGGACACAAAGTAAATTTGAATAAAGGAAATCATATTTTCACACTTCCAGAAGAAACTAAAGAAAGAAAAAAGACAAAAAGTTGAGAATGAAAAAGTTTAGAGGAGAACAACTTTTTTCGAGTCCTTTTTGTTCAACAGCTGAAAGTCTGATAAAAAATAATTAAATTTGGTAGATTTCAGGTGAGTATTAAAACTTTGAGAAGTTAGAAAACATTATCAAAGATTCACAAATCTCTGAAAATCTGAGAAAACCAGGAAATTTGAAGTTATTGCAAAAAACGGCTAATATTTTTCTAGTATTCGAAGAATTCAAAATTCAAGATGACTAAATCTGTCAGTTATTGCATTTTCCATTCTCAAAATATTTTTAAAAAAAGTGTCCAAGCTATCAAGAATTTTCGGGAAAAATTGGGACAACGAAAATGAGAATGAGAAAAAACGAGGAAATTGGTTCAATTTATTTTTCATGTCTTTCTCCGGATGCTCCAATTTTTCAGCTCTCAAATTTCCAAACACGACGTCTTCAACCGAAGGACACTAATTACCTCACGCAAAATTTTCATGTTGGCCTGAATGATCAAATAATGGGAAAAAAGGAAACATTGAGCCTTATTCGAATCTTAAGGAGCATTCAAAATAAAATCAATGAGCTCGGTGAACCGAAAGAAAAGTGGTGGTAAAAAACTTTGTCTTACTTTTAGGGAAAAAAATATTAGTTTTTGAGGAGGGCAGAGTTTGGGTGAGAGCAAATAAAATTTTCTTTTACTCAGTGAAGGCTAGAAGTGTTACTTTAAAAGGGATAAATTGTTAAAAATCGAATTCTTTAGTCTTATCGTAACTTTTGATTTTCAGTCTGAAGATGATACTATTTCATTTCGTATCAGTTATACATGGGCGGTCTTGTTGACCAAGGTCCTTTAGCATTTTTGTTTGTAACTCCACAGAATTCGCAGTTAAATTTGAATAATGTAGAACTCAAAAAAATGTATTCAAAAAACTAAGTAACTTGAATCCCGAATGGAAAGGTGAAGTTACTGTATTGGACAAACTTCCTTGCCCTTCTAGCTCATAACTATTTTCAGAATGGATATTGCAAAATGACATAAAACATGGTTACATAGGTTTGTTAGATCCATACTTTACACGAAAAGGGCTTAGTGGTCATGACTGAATAAACGCTTTCAGCATGTAAAGCTTAGAGCCTCCCGCTCGGTCCAGGTTCAGATCAAACATTGATAACTTTATTATCATGAGCGCATATGTGAAATACATCATTATTTTAATTCCTTGTTTTTTTTAATCATTATAATGAGTTTGACTCACTCTGCCTTCTGCAATTTATATATAATTTCGTAGTTAACTAATTTAAAAATTCTATTCACTTCTCAGTTAATTTCCACCTGAAATTCTAATTTCTCACCTGAGCAATCGGGTTATCAAAACGATCGTGTCGATCCTCATCGGATGTGTGGAACTCGCAACTTCTCCCTTGCCGACGATCCAGTGGAGCCGGAATTGATGTAGACCTTTAATTACAGTAATTATAAACATCGACAAACATTTTTTCAGTCGATAATATTTTCTTAATCTTACCGACATCTCCCGGTGTTGGGCAATTTTTTTTTACAAAGTCGGAACGAACGTCCCATTGATTTTTTTTGCTAGATTAGTTTCTTTTTCAAAATGAGCTGAAGAAGAAAGTGTTGTGAATAATAATGAAAAGTTGATCCAAAATATAAAAAAAATTGTTAGGCTCCGCCCATTTTGATATGATAAGTGATGTCAGAAAGGTTGAGGAGCAAAGGAAATTAGATTTGTGTCCGTCCGGAAATTAATAAAATTGGTATGGACATTTTTCATTTTGTACTTAGTCCGAAAATAGATTTTTGGGTGGAGCTCTGGTTGTTATTGAGAGTGAGATTGATAGTGAAAGAGAAATGGGTAGATAGTAGAGTGATGTTTGAAGCCAGATTTACGCTGAATCGTCAAGGTTAATCCTTTGAATCAAATTCTTACCTTATTAGTTAAATTATGTGTTGTTACAAATAAATTTAGTTAGGTTAAAATGTGTATTTCCTGATTTTCGTCAATTATTGGTCATTAGCCAGCTTTTTTTCTAAATTCGACACTGGTTTTCAACATTTCAACTCGATTTTCTCACAATTTTCGGCACGAATACGTGTGCAAAATAGTATCCGAATATTTTGGCATTCTTGGAGACCGTCGTTGAAATGCCCCAGGTTTCGGAAGAGGTCGCATTGGATACGCATCCTCAGATGAGACATCTGATGATGACGCCCACGGCATCTGGAGATTCAAAATGATGTGACGAAATTCTGAGAAGAGTACAAAATAGAGGATCATTGAGGTTTTCTAGAGATACAAAAGTTTGTTATTCTCTGATGAGAAATATTGAAATTCAGAGTTTGGTGGTGGCAAGTGGTCAAAACAAAACTGAAAATACAAAAAATTGAATTCGGTGATTTTAGGGAAAAATGAATAGCAAAAGGAAGGTTCTTGATATGAGGGACTTGCAAAATTTAGAAAAAAAAGAAGCTCACATTTCCGTAAATCAGTAATTTCTAAATTTTATGAACTCAGTCATGAAATCTAAATGTTCAGAAAACTTGGAATTGAGAAGTTTGAATCAATCAGATACTCCCAAAAGCAAAAAATGTCAGAAATCAAAATTGCATTTTCTAGCTCAAGGATATATTTTCAGATCAAATGCCATCGAGAACAAAGAAAAAGAAAAAGAAATGTGGCAATTTTGAAAAGCCGGATAAATTTCTGGCAGGATATCTTCAAATTTTAGGGGATAAGAAAAAAAAAGAAGAACACACATAAAAATTCGGAGTTGAATGACTTTTCTGGAAGCCTTCCATGCCCGTTTTTATAGCCTCAATTTTCTACTGTTCTTCTTCTATTTTTTTCTGTTCTTTCATTTTTTTTCCAGAAGCTTTCTCAGAAATAGAATCTAAAAATGAATGTGAGCAAAAATGTTGAAATTTGACACCTTCCTCTAACCAAAATGGTGATGATAGATTGCGTGTCTGTTGTGTTTTTTGTAAGATAGAGATAATGCAAAAAATAACAACAGATGTTGTGAAAAGTTATAATGAGACATTTTTTTAGAATATAAGTTTCAAAACTTGTCTGGAACGTAAGAGAAAATGCCAGATTGAAGAGTAATGATACAAAAATGCAGAATTCAAATTCATGAACTACAATTTTCGGAATAGAAACATCGATTTTGGTGTTGAAAATATTTTGACTTTTGTGATTTCCTGAAGTGTTTAATCAAATTTTAAATTCGTACAATATTTTTAAAAAAACAGACAAATCAAGTTTTTCTAAATTTCTGTATTTTCCCAGAATCTCTGATTTTTAAAAAATGAAATGTTCCCTAACTTTTTGAAGATACCTGGAATTTCTGAGAAATGTCGATTCATTAAGAATTCAATTTTCGAAAAACATGGCAAAAAACATGGGTAATTGAGCATGTCTCGTTGGTAAAATGGAAAAGTTTCAGAAAATTCTAAAATTTCAGAATATCAGAACGGCTCGTGCTAAAATATTCGGATCAATAAATAGGAAGAAATTTGCTGCTGTGGTATGAAATAAAATTATGCAATGCAAATTGACTTATTGACTTCTCCACGGAGAGAGGGAATTTCAGACTTTTAGGGCACAAGCCGAAAATTGCACTGAAAAATTGTCAATTCCGTGGCGTCAGTCAGCAGCAAAGCCAATTTTCTTGCGGCTCAATTATTCCACCTGTTTTTCTTCTCTAATTCTCTCACTTCTTCTGATCTCTATCTCTCTCTCCACATTTGTTCCCGGAAAAAACCTATTGGCATCAGAAACCAGATTCTCACAACCTTCAAATTTTTCTCAACCCCAGGTGACAATTTTTTGCCGTGGAAAATTTAAAGACAGAATGTTCAATGATAAGAATATTACTCACCCGAATCTTGGAGTACACGTGGACACGGTATGTCCTTTGACAAGGACTCGACTTGGTGATACCGTTGATTTTTGACCGGTTATCGGAATGGTGGAGAGGGAGCTCGAGAGGGTGTTGCCTGAAAAAATTCTAGTTGGTTTGGTAGATCATTACTATTTTAAATTTGACTTTTTTTGACTGTTAATTGTAAAATTAAAAAAAACCTCTGCATAACAAATGAAGACCAACTTCAACGTTTTCAACTAAATGATAACCTATTGGAGTTTCGAGACATATTCTAGGTTTTTTAGCTAGTTTTCAGTTATTTTCAGATATTCGGTGACCAACTAGATTTAAATTTGCCTTACTAGTACAACTTTTTCGACTGTCACTCTGCACATTTCTGGTTCTTATCAGCCGACTTCTTTTTCTTCGCGTCTCATGAGACAAAGACACTTGAAGACTTGGACGATCGGTAGAATAACGACGATGACGTGGCGACGCTCCATCGGATGAGCATTTTGTAATACGTGGAATTCTATGAGTAGGGGGAGGAGCCGGAGCCATACTAGAGTTGAGAAGTTGGTGATAACGATAATCATTGGCACGATTTCGAAAGATATTTTGGATGGATAACGGGGAGTACATATTGAAATAGAGAAAAAATATGAGCAATACTTTGAAGGAATAAGAACAAAGAATGTTTTGGTAGAAAATTTTGGAGAAAGTTAATCCAAGAATTTGATTTGAAAAACTGAATTCCAGAGATTACGCTATACAAAAAGCATTGCGAGAATGTAAAGAAAAACATAGCACTCAAATATACGAATAAATTTAATTTAGAAATTTTTGAAAGTTAATCTTGAAAAAAATAATGAAAAGAATCTATCATGTTTCGGGAAAAAATAGAAAAAATATTTTCAAAACCGAAACCGAGAAACATCTTTCGAAAACTCGAAAAACAAAGAAATTGCCGTTCAGAAATGCTGGAAAGACTTTGATTTACCGTAAAACCTGTAATAGAAGAGCTCCTTAATTTCAGACTTTGTGCCAATTTATCTCGGTTCCTGGTAAAGATATAAAAAAGTTATCAACGGATAAATTGTTCATCATTATACCTATCCTATGCATTTTATCAGGTGACACATTTTTGATATCTCCCATAGGAGCTGAAATAATTGATCAAACTTGACAGTATGGGGGACCTTCTATTACAGTATCAGAAAAACGCGGAAACAAGTATAACTCATCCATTTCTCGAACAGAAAAATGAGAAATTATGAGAAAACGGGAGGAACCGGGTGGAAGAATAAAAAAGCGTGAGACATGAGGATGAGGAAAAAGCCCGGATTATGACACCCTTTCATAGCTTTCATATGCTGTCAGCTTAGTATTCACTACCCTAGTTTCTAACAACTTTTTTAGATTCCTAGAGAAAAAAATAAATGAAAAATGTTTTCAGAAACTTTGAAATACAATAAAAAAGTAGACCCTATTTTTCAAAAAATCATGAATTCAGTTGTTCTGGAATTTCAACCAGAAATGGGTTTTGATCAGAAATCTCTGATACTCGTGACTATATAAGTCTACAAAAAAAAAATACAAAAATTGTCTCAGGAAATCTTTGTCTGAAAATCCTATAACTAGAAAATGTATAGATATTTTTTAGATGGATTTACTTATTCATAAAATATTTTGGATGACTCTCTTTTTTTGTAAAGAACAAGAGAATTTATTGTGCAAATGTATAAAGTTTCATTTTTATTCAAAAACTGATACGATTTTTTTACAAAGAATTTTTAGGTCACGCGATGCATTGAAATATCCGGTTACGATTCATTAGAACTAATGAATTTTAGGGAAAAGAAAAAAAATCACTTTTTAGAAAACATTTGTGCATGCTTCTCGGAATTTTAGGTTTTCAAAAATTCTGCGAATTCCAAATTTCAAAACTTGTTTGAAAAACTTTTTATAACAGGAAATTGAGCCTTGAAAAAAATCAATTTCCGAAATTTCTGAAAATCCGGAAATTATAAATGAAAGTTTATCGCTAATTTTTTTTTGAAAAGTGTGTCAAAAATGCATAGCTTTCATACCAAAATCAGTTATGTAATGAAAGTGAGGCTGGAAAATTTGTTAGTTGTACACATCCCATTTATGAAATCAAAAAGTGAGAAAAAATTGCACAATTGAAAAAAAATTGTTGAACACAAAGCAATCCAATATAGTAGTTTTCAAAAATGTTGTGGCCTCTTTTCGAATGAAAATGTGTCTGAAAATTCCAAAAATGTTTTCAGTGTTCTATTTTGGCTTCACGTATGAATGAAGAGAAGAAAGAATGAGGCGGAACCTAAAAATTTTATGTACTGGCTCATGATGATCAAAAAGTCATTGTGTAAGAACATAAATTAGTAGTGCAGACAAAGAAAAGAGCGTATGCGTGTTTTGTCTGAATATCTGATGAACAGAAATAGTGCTTTGGGTATCAGGAATAGAAGAAAAATGGCATTGGTGTTGTTATTGATTCTGGTTTGAATGGAAAAGTAAATTTTCATGCTGGTTTGAGCGAAAGCACAATCAAAGCTCTCGCTGAAAAATGAAGTACTCCATTTCAAAAATTTTTTAAAGTTTCCAAAAAACTTCCAGTTTTTCAATATTTCGAAGAACACAAAAGTTTCTGTAACTTCGAAATTGAGTTATTACGAACGAACTCAAATATTACCTTTTTCGCCTACCCTCCAAACAACTTCGAAATACTTTTTGATTTACAGATAAGTTTTTCGTTTTCAGATTCTTTTCTTATTTTTACTGGGAATTCAACCAGGAAATTCTCCAAACATCACATTCTTTGTAGCTCGCAAAGAAAATTTTTATGGCAACAATTCAATTTTTGGTAAAACAAAAATCGTGGTGAAAATGTGATTTTTCCATTCACATTATCTTCAAAATACACAAAATAGGATAACAAAACAAATAGGTTATTTTTAGAAATCTTCTCGTCAAATCTATGAAATTACACCTGCACTAACAGTCTTCGAGGTAAATTATATTTTTAAAAATTGTTTTTACCTTTTCTACTAGAGATTAATGTTCTGAATGTTATCTTTAAAAAATTACTCACCACTTGTCGCCTCGGTTTCCGCTGACAGTCTACTATGACTGTGGCTATTGAGTTGTGGCGTCAGAAATGGAATCCTATCATCCATGTGACAATAGGACGATGCTCGAACTCGCATTAACTGGAATAAATGTAATTAAAAAAGGAAACGATGTGTATTTCAAATGGATATAGTTGGAAGAGTGAACCTAATTTTATATAAAAAATATATTCAAAAAATAGGTCAAATAGAAAATTTGAGGAGCATATTTAACAAATGATGACTCATTTTTCCATGTGTTCCAAAAAACTTTCGTAGGGGAAAAAGTTGAGAAGGCTGAGAAAAAGAAGAGTCAAAAGTTTAATTTTCGAAAGTTTCATTTCATTTCCCAACATTTTCTTTTGTTTAACGTAATCTTCAAAACGTTTTGGGCTTTTTTGTTTGTCTTGACACCTATAAAATGGAAAATTTCAGAAAAATATTTCCTTGCTTCTGATCTGCAAATATCTGCTTACAGGGGCTTTTCAAAACTTTATGCATTTAAGAACTTAAAGTTTTGATATAAAATAAGTCAAGTGGTATGAAAAAAAATGGAAGAAAAAAGGGAAGAGCATTGGAAAAAAAAGAACTTGGACGCACTTACTCAATTAAGTTAGCCGCAATTTTTCTCCAATTTTTTCTTTCCGTTTTTTCCCGTTTATATACTTTTTCTCTACTTTTTCAGATAGACATCTGCTACATAAAAAAAAATATTTTTTTCATTTGTCTACATTCAAAAAAAAAGTAGAAGGCACCTTTTTGGCACATGCTGGGGAACAATTAATGAGGAAAATTATAAGTGAAAAAAAAGAGATGGAGAGTTTTGGAATTGACGTTTTGGAAAGTTGAGAACCAAAAATTAATCGAAAAGCGCAAAATTTTGTGTGCAAATATAGAAAATTATTAGAGTTTTCTCTCTGATTCAATTAGGCTAAAGCAAGTCAAACATGTTTGATCTGTAAGTTTTCAGAAAAAAAATATTATAATCACATTTTCATAAAACAGGTGATTCTAGGAAAAAGAAATAAGGACTCAGATTTTGATTCTTAAAACTAAATATTCCAGAAATTTTTTGAAAGAATGAAACTTGGAAATATATAAAGCATGTGTTTTTTGGAACTCTAAAATTCTAAAGACGGGAAATCGAAAAGCCTAGAAAATAAAAACTCGCCGAAATTTTTGAAATTTCCGGAGTTCCAGAAACCTAAGAAATCTAGAAATTTTAGCAGAGATTCAAAAATGAGAGAAATCTATGAATTCCAGCAAAAACATCCAAGTGGAAAAAAGCACAACAAAAATACCCGGACATTACGAAAAAGGATAAATCTGAAAATTTTTGTCTCCCTTTCACACTTTTTTTTCTGAAAGGGCCCTCTCACAGCCTTTTCAGATTTTTTGGACAGTGGAATAAATGGGAAGAATTTTTCTGAGAGAGTGTAAAATCTTTTGAACGAAACGGAAAATGAGAAGAAGACAGAAGGAGCGCTAGTAATTCAAGAAGAATAGAAAATGGATATGTGGAGAAATAAAGAGATGAGAAGATATAGAATGTGTTGAAATTTTTGGGGTTCAAAAAATTGTAGCGCCAGAGTGATAAATATGAAAAGAAAACTCTGATATCATTTTTATAAATACCAAAAACTGCCATCACAAAAATTCTGAAAAGTCGAAGAAATTTTTCTGACATTTTTTTCATCTCAAATTTTATTTTTTAATGAGTTTCAGTTTTAAATTAAACGTATAATTCGATTTATCAATTAATCCCTGAAACGAGTATACCGTAAAACCTTATTAGAAGGACCCCTTTAATAAATGGGTAATAGAAGGACCCTCCGAGAGGGGCTTGGAAAAATAGAATGGCCCCCTGTAATAGGAGGGCACTCGTGATAGAAGGGCCGTTTTGAAATCAGAAAATTTCCGTACTTTTTCAGTGTAAAATATTCAGAGAACTCCGCAATTTAATAGAAATTTTGTTGAAACTCTACTTTTCGATAAAAATCTTGCTAAATTTTGATGAAATTGGCAGATTTTTATGAATTTTGAACGAAACTTTGTCGATTTTTTCGATGAAAAATTTCGGGAAAAAAAACTGGCCGGAAAAATAGAAGGGCCCCCTCTAATTGAAGGGCCCTCCAGTGGAATATAAGGGCCGGCCCTTCTCATACGGGTTTTACGATAACTGTCACGAGTTTACAAATGAAACCCTCCTACACACTTGAAAGATCGGAAACTGAAAAGTACACTTGGAAATAAAGGTTTTTCAGGAAATTAAAAAATAAATAAGATGATATCACTAAAAGATATTCTAAAAATGAAAAAATTTCAACAAACATTTGCGGGACCTTGAAAATCAAATATTCAAAAAGTTTTTCAATATCTCTGGAATTTTCAGAATTACTATCAGAAATCTGAAAATACTGATACCCAAAACGGACATTAACTAAAAACCTGAAAATTTTCGTGCTCAAAATATATAGCTGGAAATTCTCCCAAATTTTTTTTTCGGACAGCCAAAGAAAAACAAAAATAGGTGCGATTTATTTCAAAAACGACAGCCAATTTCCAATTTTCTGGTGCTTTGACTTGAATTTGTGAATAAAGTTCAAAGTTAAACAAGCCGTAAAAACTGGTTTGCTCTGAAACGCTAGATGTTCCGCTGAAAAATATTTCCAGACATATGAAAAATGACACCTTGCCTTTTTTAGACACTAATTATTGCACTTAATTTTTGGGTAAAAATCCTCTCAAATTTTCAAATAAATTTTTGCCACTGGTTCCTTGAACATGTGGCTGGACAGAAGAAATATAAAACACAGAAAGCAAAAAGTGAAGAGGATATGTTTTTTTAATGTTTTACGGTTCAATTTTATGATCTACGGAAAAGCGAAGAGATTTTTTTTCGAGAAAGTGAGAAGAACTTTTTTCTTATTATTTACACCTCAACTATTCTCACGGGAAGTTCTGTCTGAAGATGTTCAAAACTGTACACTTTCTCAGAACCTATAGTTTATGATTTTCAAATTACATCAACTAGTTATCCACTTTGAAAATAATTTACATCTGAATTTCAGCACTACCTACAAATTTGTGCACCTTATAAATTTTTAGACTTTTGTGAATTTCTTCTCTCAAAATTCCGAAATCTAATCGTTTTGAAAACCTGAATGTCTGCATGGAAAAAACAGCAAAAAAAAAATGGAAAAAATTACTAAAAATCCTTTTTTCTGGATCTGTTACATTTCTGTCCACTGAAACACCAGAAGACCATGGATGAAAAAAAAAGACAAAAAGTGTATTGATGTCAGTTGTGAGTCTGTGTCTTGATGGGGGAAAACCCATCATTTCGAATTGCAAGATTTGAGATTCGAGAGAAAGATGAAAAAGAGCAGAGAGGTAGCAAATTGGACTCATGAAAGTGTCATTATGATTGACAGATAGAGAAAAAAGTAAGAGAGGGTTAATTAAAAGGGTAATTAAGAAAAAGTGACATGGAAGGGTATAAAAAAAGCACAAAGATCAAAAGGAAGATCAAACTATTCAAAATAATACATTCGAAAATTTTTATCAAAAAGTTCCAGATCTAAAAAATTCTAAGAAAAACCAAAGAATTGTTTCCTGAGGAAATCTGAGAACAATTAGGGAAGTATCCGATTTCTGCAGGTACACAAAATATAGGGGGACAAGAATTTTTTGTACAAAGAAACAGAAAAAAATATTGGTTTCTTTTTCTTCGGCCGCTATTCTTTCTGCTTGATGCCAAAAAGCTGGAAAACTAAACAAAACAAATCCACTTGAAAATCGTGAAAATGGGTTATCGAAGGCGAGAAAATGAGCATTTTAAGAGGGGGATCCGGAAGAAAAAAAGAGGCTAGAAATTTTAATTTCGGCATTCAAGAAAATCGAAAAAAAAACCAGTGGCAACAAACGAGGGATCGAGAAATCAAAACAAAAACATTTTCGAAAAATTTCAAAAACACTTTTTATTGACCATTTGGTTCTGATTATGAAAACTCCAAAAAAACATAAATTCTTCACTTCCAACTTTTGAAAAAACAAATTTTCCCATGATCTCGAGATTCAAACTTCCGTGAGACTATGTGTTTTAGAATACCCCACCAAACTGCAGGTTTCCACAATTTTTTGTATACTTTGAATCTCAGATCATCTGCAAATGTCCATTTTCAGTGTATTGTCTTTTTTTTCAATTTTCAGTTCCAATATTTTCCCGATATCCCCAATAATCATAATTTTACTGTATGTTCAATTTTTTCATTACATGGGAATCTCGTATCTTCCATCCTTTCCTTCACTACCAGCTCCAAAAACCGGACACAGCGCGTGGTCATCATCATCATTGCCTGGACTCTTTAGAATGATGGCACACATTGTTTCGTATGCCTGCGTCTCCATTGTCTACAGTAGTTTCTCGTTTGCTCTCAAGAGATCTTGCCGACGTTTTTTGAAGGAAACGAGCAGAGGAAGAAAAAATGGGAGAGAGCAAAAGAACTTTTCTCTCTGTCGGGGCAACATTTTTTGCCATGTAAGACACTTATCACTTGAGATTCTCCGTGTGTGCCACGTCTGTTCTCGTGAGTGTTCGGGTGTAAAACTAGATTTCCTAGGTTCAATCGTACTTTTGAAAAAGGGATTTTGAACAATAACTGTGGTAGAGTACGAGTTGAACGAGACTAAATCATTGAACAAGTAATTTAAGTTTGTTAAAGTCTATCTTGAAATTGAAAACCAAAACACAACGAAAAAAACTGATCTATGTACTCACACAAAAAGTAACCATAACCAGAATCGTGATACTTCTCTCCCACTCTTTTCTTTTTTTGCTAGCATTTTTGTACACAAGAACACAAAACAAGGTCTGCAAACATTACAGGTGTCAAAAAATGTCTCGTATGTAAAAAGACAAAAAAAGTGTTGCATTGGATGGAACGTGGGTTCAAGTTTTCGAGGGGTAGATATTGGCCAATCGGATCAAGTACTCAAATTTTTTTGAGCAACTCACGCTTTTGGTGTTCTCAAGTAGTACACTCCGCCTTTTTGGGACAGTAGTATTTCATATACCATTTTTGTAACATCCCTTTCTAATTATGATGTTCCACGAGTTTTTCCACCCAAATCAAATTGCTTCTAATTACAAACACCCTCACCTGCATAGTACAAAACTGAAGTTTCTGACTTATAAATGAAGAGATTTATCAGCGCTTTTACAGCAATGATTATTAGCTATTTTTCGAGACATTTAAAAAATCATTTCCTTAAAAATGAAGAGAATTGGTATAAATTTCATTCTACTAACCACTTGGGCCCAATTCTGAAGAAATGTTATCAATTGTCTATTTATAACATTTTCAGTTTTCATGTATGGCGAATTTTCTCAAAGTCTTACAAAATTATCATTGCCTCGCAAATAACTTTTTTTGTTACTGAATCGTGAGAAAAGGTACACTCATACAAACAATATATCCCTTATCCGTCCGTGAAAAGAGTATCTCTTTCTTGAGTTTTTTTCATGCTCCAAGGCAAGCGGAGACACTTGCGAGGTCACTGTGTGTCCACTATAGACAGCGGGTACTATTATTTGTTATATATCTTCGAAAACCACGCGAAACGGGTGGGAAATTGAAAGATGAGAAGAAGAAGTAGAAAAAGCTGACGGTTTTGACAGGAGGGCGGAAGGATGATATAGGAGATAAGACTATATTGTCTTGAACATTTTGTGCTATTGATTTTAAGGTTGTTTTAGTCTATGAAAAATAGTATTTTATTCAATGAAAAGGTGACACTGAAAATCGGTGTGGAATACCGTAAACACTCTAATAGAACGCCGCCCGGACTGTCCACTTGTCCACTTATATATCTCACTTCTTTTGGAAGACATCAAAAAGTTGTCAACTAATAAAAGTTTTATCAAAATATCAGCAACATTTTAATATTCGACCACTTTTTGATATCTCTAACAGAAAATGAGAGACATGGGCTCAAATTTGACGATTCGTGTGGCGTTCTATTAGAGTGCTTACGGTATGTTGAACTTTCTTTTCTAAATTTAACATAGAGTATCCAGGTTTTAGGTTTTTTATTGAACGAAAAAATTTATGAGGAATCGTTGAGACATCAGAGATGACAAAATAGGACGACACTAAAATCAAATCTTCATTTTTTGACCAATTGTCATTTTCTCCCACTTCCTTTTCAATTTTCTCACTGAAAAGTCCAAATTCCATTTAGACGCACCTCGGTAATCTGGCCTGCCTGCCCTCAATATGTTCTGGTGTGCTCAGGAATGATTATTCTGTGTCTCCTGCTGCTCCAATTTCTATTTGTTTTTGTTCCTTCCCTAGGAAGAAGGCCACACCTGAGATTGTGGAAGAAACGGAAAACAAATGTGATTATTTCATCGTCTTACCGCTCTTTTTGACGATTTTTCGCTTTTTTTAGGATTCTCACTTCGGAAGTTTTTTTTTATTCATTATCAAGCAATATTACTGTCAATTTTACGAGTCAATCAAACTTTGCATAAAATAACTTCATGGAATGCCTTAGATTCAATATTACCAACAACATATTTTTTGATCTGGGGGTACTTTTTTGATTTTATGTTATTTTAAAACCAAGCAATTCTAAATGTTTTTAAAACCTGTACAAGTAATCCATGGAGGTAATTCATAGAACATAGACCAAATTATGATCGTTTAGAAGAGTGTTTATTTCCATGTGTTCCTCGAATGTTTATCAGAACTGTTTTTTTTTTCAAATTAGAGTCCTGTCGTTTTAGAGTTTTGTGTATTAGGGTTTCCATTTGGGGGGCGATTCACCCGCCCGAGCCCACCCGGAGGGCCCCCCTCCCCTTAAATTTTATTAAAATTCACACGCATTTAATTGCGGGGGGCCGCGGGTGGGAGCCCCCCGGGTGGGTAGCGGGTAGCCCGCTTCTTCACCCGCCCAAATGGAAACCCTAGTCGGGAGGCATGTTTGGTGAAAGTTAATTTTTTTAATCACATACAAATATAATGTATTTTTTGGATAAATTAGGTTGTAGCCAAACCTTTTTGACAAACATTTTTCATCAATTAGCTAAAACGGATTCATCGCGATATTTGCACTACGCTTTCAAATTATTTGTAATGGTGTCAAGTTTAAATTTCGAAAGAAGTCTGAACCGTTCGGTCATCTAATGACAATGACTGAGATATTTTTGTTTTAGATTTAATCCGTGTAATCTAGAATACTCATTCACAGACAGTCCAAGTTCCAATCTTAGGAATAAACGGTTTGACGTTTGTCTCCTCCTCCTTCCTACACCCCAACCCCAAAAGACAAACAAAACAGAGTTTTATATTCATTCTCTTCTTGACCAACACTTGTCAAGGGGCGAGTTAGGTAAAGAAGTGTCTCCCTCTCTCCCTCCAATGTCCGGTGGTGGCGCTCACAAAAAAACAAACACACGCTGGACAGGCAGTAACCTCTCAGAGTTATCCGTTTTTTATCTCGATCCCCGAGGGCTCGAGTGCAGAAAATTTCAAAGTCTTTGACCCACTTCCGACTTTTTTTAGAAGACGCGAATCGTGGGAAAGCTCTCAGGAAGTACTTTGGTGTTCAATGATCCTATCGTTCCTTTTCTTGTTACCCGCAATACTTTTTCTAGATTGATTTTTAGTTGGGTGAATTCTGTTGGGTTCCTTTGTTAGCCGACGTTTAAGTTGATTTTTTTCTCAATTTTTCCAAATTCTGATGATTTGAAAAGTTTCTAAAATAGTGAAGCCTCTTTGGAATTTAAAAGTTTGAAGTTCACATTTTAAGACTTTCGAAGTATTTCTCTTTTACACATTGAAAGCGTTAATACCCCCTTTTTCCCGTTCTTTTCCTAACCCCGTGTGCTAACAAAACCTGTCCTGTTCCAATGTGCAAAACTATCGAATTTCCAAATGATTCCCTAATTAGCAAGTTTTCTTCCAAACAACGTCCCTCGCAATGCCCTCGAAAAATGATTTATTTGAATAGTAAGATTGAATTTCATGAACTTTCGCAAGTGGCCAGTTTTTTGGCAAGGAGTTGAATTTTGGGCATCATTGAGAATGTTTGATTGATTTAGGGGGTCATCAACTTTATGAACATAGTCAAACAGTTGTCTGAAGAATCCTCAGAAAAGACGAAATAGGTTTTACTTTGCTTTAAAGAGTTTTTTCAGGATTTGCTAGGAAACCCCATTCAATCCGATTTATTTGTTTTGTTTTTTTTATATTCATTTTGAAACTATCACAACTAGGTTCATAAAATCCTATTGAAAACAATTTTTTTCCGAGTTTCTTGTTCTTTAAGGTTCAGAATTGTAGAGGATGCATGTGTGAACGTCAGCCTGACCTGTTTAGACGGCGGTCATGCTCAATTTTTCTTACAACTAACAGAGTCTCGGAAAAAATGAGTAAAATTTTTTTACGCAACTACCCTACCAACGCATCTCTTCGAGGTGACGCTTCTTCTTGCGCAAGACACAGACCTACTCATCATTTTTTTTTCCGCGCGGAAGCCTCCTACGTGACGTAAGGCTCTCTTCGGTGCTCCTTGCGCCCAGAACCCTCTAACAACTAGTCAGGGGCGTGGGGCGTAGATACTTGGAAGGGGGAAGAAGCATCCAGCTTAATAATTGCCACGATCTTTTCAAACAATTGTTGCACTAGACTCACCTCCTCCTGTATTCTTCTCTATTCAACTTTTGTCGTTTCTTTTTGATCCTACTGAAAATTTCCAGTTTTCACAAGTTTTTTGAACGGAAATCAAAAATCATAAATTCTTGAATTCTCGAAAAGTGGTTTCAAATTTAAATTATAAGTTTATTATGATTATAACTTATTATAACCCCTAAGCTAGAATCCAGAAGAATTTTTCCGATTGTTTTTTTTCTGACAGAGATTAAGTTCTCCCATCAATATTTTTCAAACAGTCGAGAAATCAATCTGAAGGGAATCAAATCAATCTGAATCAAATATTATTATCATTTTACATCGCATATCTTCTTTTTCTAATTTTTGAAATTTTTTATAATCAGTGTGTCTTTTCTTTCAAATTACATAAATAATACATCTAGGTCTCTGATATAGTTTTGAGAATGTTGAGTTTTAGCATACATTCTAAAAGCTGACATATGAAAAAAAAACTTTTTGATCTACCTCGCCTTCTATGCTCCAAAATCTCAGACAATCAGGTTTTGCCGCTCTATCTGTCTCACTTGTTTCTGTCTATACATAATACTCACAACCACCCCTCCTTTCAAATAAACACAGAACATTCTTGTCAAGTGGTTCAAATGGCTTCGATGAGGAGAAACATTGACTCATCGAGGGTGTGTACTACCTGAGATCTTATCATTTTATTCGCTATTGAGAACTGGTTCTCAAATTTTCTGATAACTATGATTTCATTAGTTTTTTAAAAGACTGTATCCTTGGTCATATTTGCTTAAAGTTAGTGTCCTGGTTGCACCAATCGTTTTCCTCGCAACTATTCTTCAAAACTTTGCGAGCTACAATATCCTGAAATTCTTTTCCGGCTACTCTTCATTCAAGTTTTAGCATTTTCGTTTTTCGAAAATCGCATTTTTTTCAGGACGATGCCTCCACTCAGGTGGACCTTTTTAGTACTATGCGCCGTCGTAGCAGTCCGAACGGCCGATGACAGTCTCATCGACTCGTTCAAAACAATGTTCTTCGGTAATGAACCCGAAAAGACCAACAACAACGACTCTGCTGCGCCACCACAGAATAATCCTCCGATCAGTTATCATCAATATGCTGCTACTTCTTCTTGTGAGTGTTTTTTGTGAAACTTTTTATTTAAAAAATGTAATGAAATTCATCTAATGAAATGCATCAATGTTTCAGCTAGTCGCTCGCAGCCACCATCCGGGCAGTCTTGTACATTACCACGTCAAATCGGAACCGGCCCATATCGGATTCCGAGATGGTAAGTTTTAAATTATCATAAGGGCTAAATAGACTATCCAGTACTAATCAAGCTCATTTTGCTGCTTTTTAGGTACTACAACCCTGTTCGCGGACGTTGCGAGTTGTTCTACTGGTCCGGCTGCTGTGGAAACGGAAACAATTTCCAAACGTTTCAAACGTGCCAATCGACCTGCGAAGGTAATTTATTTTTTCTTAATAACCCAGGGAATTTTCAGGAAAAACATATAAAAAGACTTTTCTAGAGTCTCGAAAAATCTCTGAACATTTTAGTAGCAAATTCCATTTCGTCTCAAACTTCCTCTTCTTCACAAATTGTATTTTCAACGCCTCACCTATCGGTTTTTCAACCATCGTCCACACAAATTGACGTTCTATTCCAACCCAACCATTATCTCTCAATGCCACCAGTTCTTTGCTCGTGTTGTCTTCGACCATATTCTGAGGGTTACGGCTCCTCAAACCTTCTTAGGTTCTATTACGACGCTCCCACTAAAACATGTCGTCAGTTTATCTATAAAGGAATGGGCGGGTACGGGAATCAATTCGAAAATGAGCAAAAATGTCGAAACTCATGTGGTGTTAGTGGAACTATCGCCCCACAAACTCTGGCCACACCTCCACCGACACTTCTGATGACTACCCAAACTACGACTACTCTTCCACCTGTCGTCTATTTGCCAACAGGTTCTTACGTGTGAAGCTTTTTTGGCTTTTTACCCCGTCGTTCCCAGAGTGTATTGTTTTCAGCATTGTATCCCTTTGAAAGTATTTTATCAGCTTCAAAGCTGGATTTTCAGCTTTTTGTGTCCCTGAAAATTTCAGAAACTAAACGTGTGTAAACCTTGTTTCAAAGTGTTTCCAATCATTTTTTTCAGTCACAAAAATTCTCGTAACTTGCTTCGATTTCGAAAATTTATATTGATTCAAGTTTAAAATGTAGAGCAAGACCTATAACGCAATCAGTGTGTATCTTCCCCCAAAACGTGTGTCCCTAAATTTTCAGTCGATCCCTGCTCACAAGACAAAGAAGCTGGTGTGGGTGCTGTGCAAATTCCTCGCTTCTTTTTCAACAAAGACACACGCCTCTGCGAACAATTCCAGTATTTCGGCACCGGCGGAAACCGCAACAACTTCCAAACGCTTGAAGAGTGCCAATCACAGTGTCCAGGTTGTGTGTTTATGCACTATTAACTTCTACTTAACATATTTATTGCATGGACTAATTCGAAGGCCTTTGTTTTTGTTTAACATCTTCATGGAATGGGGTTCTTATTGGTGAATAAGGAAAATATTTGGCGGTGAAGGTTCCGATCTTTTTTTACGCTTATGGGTTATCCAATATACACACCCAAACCACCGGTGAAGGCTTATCATGGCATGCGCACACAGCATACTGGGAATTCCGGAGCGGGACATCATTTGAAGCATTTCACCCATATAATATTTTCAGAAAGCCCGAACCCATGTGCTGTTAGCAGCGGAGCAACTTTAGCACCATGTGCTCCTGGACAAGGATGCGGTACTGGAAGCTATTGCCACGTTGGTGCCCAGACTCAAACTACAGTATGCTGTCCAAAACCAGCCGCTGTCGATCGATGCCAACAACCATTGAATGTTGGAATTGGTAACTCGAATTTGCAGAGGTAAGATTTTAATCATATCGTAACATAATGTTAATAAAAATGCTATTTTGCACTAAGAAGAAATAATCTTTCATTTTTTCAACCAATCAAAATTCTGTGAAATTTTCCAGATGGTATTTCAACCCACTCACTCAACAATGTCAAACCTGTACCTACCGTGGACTACAAGGAAACGAGAACAACTTTTTGTCCCAAAACGAGTGTGAACAATCTTGCTTGGGTGATTCTAGCTCTCAAACTGATTAACTTTAAAAAAAATTTCAGTCAACCCCTGCAAAATTGGATCTCCGTTCCGCTCTCAAGGAATTACTGTTCAGTGCTCTGCCAATAGTCCTACAGTATGCCCAGCTGGCTATTACTGCCATTTGGGAGCCGATCAGACGACTTCAGTATGCTGTCAAGCTCTTGGTACAGAATAATATTTTTAGACATTATTATTTAATTTACAGTCAAGGAAAATTTTCAAAAACTAACCCAAGCTCCAAATTTTCTAACTGCGTGATTCTCCCCAATGGCCCATTTCTGTATAACATGGAAAATTCTCTACTAACCCGATGAAATCTATAATTTCAGGTTATTGGTACTTTGGTTCGGGTTATGGTACTTTTGTTCAGGTTATGGAAAATGAATTGGTAGGTCATTGGTGTCTGAGGTTGCATGTAAACATCCTAGTTTATTGGATTGGTATGTGTACTAATTGCGTTTGTTTTTTTTTTGTTTTTAAATGTGCTCGATTCAGTTTTCATTGGTATCTTTAAATACTTATTTTTCGGGACTCTGAAAAATTGACTCAAAACTTTCGACTATTGTGAAAGTTTTTGAGCGTACCAATCAAAACTGGAGTTTCCCTATCCTTGTTTGACATGCTCTGAAATTTTCTGGAATAATTTTTTAAAGTTATTCAATACTTTACGATTCGCTGACAAATTTGTGTGTTTCATTTGTGATTTTTGCTGTTGTATGAGTAGAAAACTGCATTCAAAAAACACTTTCCAGGAAACTCTCCATGCGAGGAAGAAATGACTCAAGGCGAGGGGTCCGCCGCACTCACCCGCTTCTACTATGATGCTCTCCAAAGAAAGTGCCTTGCCTTCAACTATCTAGGTCTGAAAGGAAACCGCAACAACTTCCAATCCAAGGAGCACTGCGAAAGCACTTGTCCAGTATGGATCAACCCTTGTGCCATTGGACAACCCGTAATGACCCCGCAACAGAAACCATTCCAATGCCACCAAGGAGCTACTTGCTCTTCTGGATACTTCTGTCACCTCGGTTTTGACGACGCTACTACTGTGTGCTGCCAATCCGAAGGTGACCCATGCAGTCTTGTTGTGAAGGAAGGAAACGGAAACCATCACTTGTCTAGATGGTTCTACAACCAGAAAACTCGCCAGTGTCAACCGTTCACCTATACCGGACAGGGCGGAAATGAAAACAATTTCTTGCTCCGAGAGCATTGTGAAGCTACGTGTCCAGTTTGGATTAACGCTTGCCCATCTGGAGAACCATACCTTCTTCCAAACGGAAAACCACAGCCTTGTGACTCCACGAACCCAAATGCATGTCCTCTGACTCATTGGTGTCATCCTGGACCTGATGCTTCTACGACAATGTGTTGCCCAGGAAGAGCAGACCCTTGCACAAATACATTGGCTCAAGGAGAAGGACCACTTAGTGTGACAAGGTAACCAACAACTTGATAAAAATGCAGAATTTTCAAGGCTATCCAGAACTCAAAACCTTTTAATCTTCTCTAGGAAAATTTCAACAAGCTTGTTTATCACATATCAATTGAATCCTTTTCAACCTTTCAGATACTACTTTAATGCTCAAAGCCGTACCTGCGACGAGTTCATGTTCCGCGGCTTGAAAGGAAATTCCAATAATTTTAACTCTCTGGCAGAGTGCGAAAAAGCGTGCCCTGTTCAGCAGAATCCATGCCCGATCACCATGTCTTCCTTGAAACATTCGGTAACTAGACATTTAATGAAAGATAAATTGTTAATAAGATTTTCTAATTACAGGCCAAACTTGTCCCTTGTTCCGCCACCAAATCCTGTCCATCCCAACAATGGTGCCACTACGGAGAAACCAAGGAAACAACAGTTTGCTGTCCAAATGGTAAGTTTTCAATTTCATTGTTTTTTAAATTAAAGGAATAACTAATTTATTGGTAATCTCGGGCTTAAAAATGATCGGGAATGAGCCATCTTGCAGAAATGTGCCCTGGGTTCAAAAGTTTCGTAAGAATCGGCTGGTTCTTCATTCTGAACCAAATTGTAGAGATACTTTTCTTGCCTTCGTAGATTGGGCAGCCGCCATGATCAGAAAGGTCCTCCTTAAGAAGGATGATTAATAACATTGAATTTTCAAAAACCTACCTGTTTAGTATTTCCCATCGCGTTGAACCAGAAAAATGCGTCTCCTGTGTTTGGTCGTATTGCGGCGTTCAGTGATGGGAAAATAGTCGCCCCGCCCAACTCCGCTGTTTCAAAAGCCATAATTAGGGTTCCGAAGCGATTACCGTAGTCTTTCATCCAGCCATCCCATTCTTTTTCAGAAGGGTACTCCAAGAAGTCATGGTGGGCGGCATAGTGACCACCACGGATGTAGGAGAGGGCCTGGAAAAATAATTGCTAAAACTTTTAATGTAGCAAGAATTTTACAAATTAGGGTTTTCAAAAAAAAATCATTTCAAATTTCGTTAAACTCACCACAATATCCTCCGAGCTTTCAATATTCAAAGTTGGTATCAAAATTTTGACAGTTTTCCAAATTGATAAAGCCGCTGGGAAGTCCGGAGCTATGATTTGAGTTCCATTAGCTTTTCGGTACTTAGAGTAGTATTCCGTGCCATCATCGTTCACCACTTGCTAAACATTTTTATTTAAAGTTTTTTCAATCACGAAAACGTTTACCTGCTCTTCAAAATCTTGGTGTTTCATAATTTCTATATAATCAAGAACCTGTTTTTTGGTGAACATGTCTCTATAAATGACAAGTCCCGGGCTCCAAGAAATAACTTCCACTTTGACGGCTTGAAAACTGATTAGATACTCAAAGCATACTGCTCTTCTCCACTGCCAGGTGGTATCCTTCGCCACGTTATCACAAAGATCTAGGTATTGCTCATACCAATATTCCTCACCCTCGAAACTATCTTTCCCATTGGATGTGTAACTAGAATTGTCTTCAGAAAAAGCAAGAGGTAATAGGAAAAATAAGGAGAAGAGAAAAAGTTTGTATAGCATAGCTGCAAAAGTATATGTTGTCTTTTCTGAACAATATTTTATGATTTCTCCGATAGTTTTTTATTTCTCCGAAAAGGCTTAATGTTTTATGCAAAGAAGTGTTTTGTATCATAAACTTGGCCATCATGCGCGCACGGCAGGGAGAACTCTTGACCATTGGCATGAACCCAGAGTGTAGCACCTGTAAAAATAGTTAATTGAGTAGTTAATTACATACATATTGAAAACCCACAAAGTGTGAAGTTTTAACAAAACTATAAACAGAAATTGCTTCAATTAGAAATATTTTTGAAAAGCCAAACAACTACCTATTTTTGTCCCTTCCTTGATTGGGCACGCCGCATGAAGAGTCTGTGAATCGGATTCTCCATCTGGAACAGTGTTCAGCCAAACCACAACGTCTCCAATTTTCGGTCGAATGTTGATATTGATTTTTGGGAATACGGTAGCTAAATTTCACTTTTGTTTAATTTCATCCAAATTTTCGTGATTGACTAAAAAACTCACTTCCTCCTTTTTTAGCTATTTGCAAAATCACCAGCACTGTAGCAATCCTATTCCCACGAGACTCCACCAAGACCTTATTTGTTTCTGGATTCAGAAAATCGTAATGTGGAGCATAGTACCCTTCAGAATTATAGCTTAATATCTGCCATGGTTCTGCAGTACTTAGATCCAGGGCTCTGATATTTACTTGTAAATTCCAGAATATTTTTGCAAAATTTGGTCGTTTCGTGTGGATTAGCCATGTTCCGTTTGCTGCGCGCACTTGGGACTTTTCAGGGGTCTCGGTTTTCCCGGAGATTCTCTGGAAAAGTAATTGTTGTGTATTGATAGTAAAAGGTTATTATCTACCAATTGCTCTAATTGCAGTGCCTCGGCTTCTAGAACCGATCTTTTGGCTAGTCGGCGATGCACCATGTTATGGTATTGAAGGATAAATGGGCGGAGACTCAGGATTTCGACTTTTTGAATTAAAAGGTGTTTGGAGGAACGAAAGCATACTAGATTCACTGAAATAATTATTTTTCGTTTTTCGGTGGTATTTCGGGAAAAAACTCACCATCCTTCCCTGAGTCTCCTCTCAACTCCTTTCCACACTTTTCCCAAATTTTTTCATTAAATTCTATTACTTCATCGGAATAAGCTAGAAAAATGTTAAGAAATATTAGTAAAATTCTGTACATTATTTCATTTAATTATGAAAATTTTGATAAAATGGTTAGTTGGGGCTGGTATATGGGCTCCTGAATAAACAGTGAAGGATACTGTGTAAATAATTGTGGTCAGATATTTTATTTGTTTATTCACAAATAATGGATAGCAAAAGTAACGAGGTCTTGAAAATGAAGTTAAAAAGTTATTCAATCAGGAAATTTTACATAATTATGTCTATTCGAATTTCCAGCTGTCGATGACCCATGCACAGCTCCACCTCGTAACCCAGGAGTCGGTGAATACCATGCCACCAGATGGGCCTTTGATGGATCCTCCCGAAAATGTGTTCCATTTGAGTACCGTGGAATGAAAGGAAACTCCAATAACTTCCTCACTCGAGAAAATTGCGAGAAACGGTGTCCAGTATTTCAAAATCCGTGTAAAATCGGCGAGCCACATATCGTTAATAACCAGTATCTACAGTGCTCACCACAACAGGTACTTGAATGATTAAGCCACTGATACTCCCAATTGAATGGTGAAACAATTTTTCCAGGTCTGCCCGGGAGGTCACTACTGTCATATTGGATCGGAAGCCAACTACTGTTGCAAGGCTTTGGGTATTTTTAATTGTTTGCTGTGATCAACCCCATATTTCCTTGAAAAACTCAAACTACACTAATCAGTAATTTAATCACCAGGGAACATTTTTAGGCGGAGATCCATGCGGACAACCATTGGATCGCGGAGTTGGAGGATCCCAACTCTCTCGCTGGTACTGGAACCAACAATCGCAGTGTTGTTTGCCATTCAGTTATTGTGGACAGAAGGGAACACAAAATAACTTTTTGACGAAACAAGATTGTGACAGAACTTGCTATGGTAAGTAAATTTTCAGAAAGGAACGAGAGTAATCACAAAAAATAATAATACCAGTTCAGTTGTTCAGCTTAGCCAAAAAATCGAGAATTCGATGCAAAAATTGACCGAGTTTTACACAATTTTATGAGTAAAAACATAAGAGCCTTCTACTCCTATTTCTACCATTACCCCACAAACTCCGTGAAGTTGCTCAGAGAGGAGATTTAAATTCCTGTGAACTTAAAATTTCAAATTTTCTTATCCTTTATACCCAAAACCCAAATATTCAATTATAAAAGATACAATACCCCCAAAAGCCCATGTGTGAGAATGAAACTTTGTGTACCTGAAAAAAATCTTAAACCGCTGAAGTCCATGAACTCCGATATTCCCCATTGAAGATACTTCCAATCGTTTTTTAGATTTTAATATTATCTTTTTATTCGAACTTTTTATTCTGAAATTTTCCAAGACCCCAAGATACCAAGGCTTACTACTAGACCAAATATGCCCTTTGATGTGTCTTGGGCGTCCCAACCCCGTTTTTCATCAATCCTCCGGATCCTGTTTGATCTACGAACCCTGATATTCCCTTTTCCCTATCCAGTCTTGCTTGATTTCCAGAACTCGATAACCCATGTGCTCTCGGCGACCCACAAATGGCTCAAAACAATCGTCCACTCCAGTGCTCCACCTCCTCCAACACCTGCGGTTCACAATTCTGGTGTCATTTCGGAGCCAACCAGGACACCACAGTTTGCTGTCCAGGAAGAGGTGCATTTTTGTTGCTAGACCCTTGAAACTTCCCCCTGACCGTTCTCACTTGCCCCTTCCTACTTTTCAGTCGAATCTCCACAAATTTGCCAACAACCAATGGTTGCTGGATCCGGAGGAGCATCATTGCCACGATGGTATTATAACGCAACGACTATGCAGTGTGTACAGTTTAACTATCAAGGACGCATGGGAAATCAGAACAACTTTTTAAGCCAGCAAGCTTGTGAACAGACGTGTCCAGGTAGGAAGAGAAAGAATTTGGTTAAGATCATGACGTTGAGAGCGAAAATCGTCCTAAAAATGAATACGTTCAAGCAATTTCGGATGTCAAATGATACATGCCGCTATCTGGCTAAACTTTTCAGAGCTATTTGTCCTCTACTTGAAGAATGCAATCTTTTTTACCGCAATATGTATCGCAAGGTTTTATGACCAAGTAGCAATGTTTTTACCACACTGAAAACTTTACCCAAATTTTTCATGCTACTGTATATGTCGCTTTTTGAATTCACCCCATTCATACAAACTCCCTCTGCATCCCCCACCCAAAAAATTGCAGTCTACGTGAATGTATGTCCCACTGGCTCCCCACTGCTCGACACATCCACCAACAAGCCTGTACCATGCACATTTGGATCCAACTCATGCGGAGGTGACCATTGGTGTCATCTCGGTCTTGTACCAGACGAGTATCAATGTTGTCCAGGATCTCCTGCTAATCCAGGAGCCTGTCAAGGGCTTCCGTCAGCAGACGGCGTACTAGGCGCGCCAGCACCACCGACTTCTAGATGGTACTATGATCAGACGGATATGCAATGCAAGCAGTTCACCTACAATGGAGAAGAGGAAATCAGAACAATTTCTTGACACAAGAGGACTGTGCAGCAACTTGTGACGGTTTGTATAATTCCTTTTGATTGAGCATGAGTGTGTTTGTGTGCGACTTCCACTTCTATGTCTCTATCTCTAACCTTTTTTTCATATTATTAAATCTAAAAAACTTCAATTTCGGGCTCCACTTCTGTTAGATTTGTTTATCTATTTCTATCTATTTAGAATAGAACCTTAGTTTTTGTTATGTTCTTCATTTTCCAATGCCAAGTATTTTAGTATTCACCAACCCTTGCAATCAACCAATCCCTCTCCCAGCAACAATGTGCTCAGGAACCGGAGCTTCAGACACTTGTGGAGCCAACATGTGGTGCCATATTGGAGCCACACAAGATTCGACTGTCTGTTGTCCATCTGGTAGGTTTTTCATTAACTTTGTTTCGTTTTTTAAAAGGGCGACTCCGACCAAAATTTTTATTGCATTAAAATGTGTTAAAATTTATCTATTTTCCTAATATTATTGCGAAAAAATTCAAAAGAAATCCGAAATCCCCGAAAAACGCCGTTGAAAATGGAAAAAATTCAAAAAAGGTGCCGCCGGGGGACGAGGATTTGAATTCCCGCGCAGTGAGAAACCTAGGCCACGGCGCCTGACAGCATTATTTTCAAGGG